>NW_011499845.1:2096144-2135291 GCF_000495115.2 Populus euphratica | reverse complement strand
ATGAGTTTGGGTGTGTTTTTCTTTCTATTTTGTTTGCTGTGGGTATTCAGTTGCGGTGGCAATTGCTCATTGCAGATTAATATGGAGGTTAATTTGCACAAGCAGCAAATTCCTAATCTTGAAGAATTCGTGAGCCATCTAACCCATACAATGCATTCCTTGATGCCTGAATCTTGGTCATATGGTGAGTATTAAAAGTGCCACATTCTACCTGTCTATCCTGAATTTTCTTTTGTATTGCTTGTTACAAACTATGCAGGTATGACAGTGTCATAACCACTGGATATATTTGGTCGAAAGATCAACTGAATGAAAATAATAAACGTTTCTTTGACATATGTGATGGCATATTTGTAAACTACACATGGAAGGTTATCTTGTTCTCTTCCATATAGAGGTGATTTTGTTTTTCCATTCCTTCATGTGTGCAAATTTAATCATTTTCTGAGCAGAGTAACTATCCAGATCTTTCAGCTGCTGTGGCTGGAAATAGAAAGTTTGATGTCTACATGGGAATGGCTGTATTTGGAAGGAAAACTTTTGGTGGTGGACAATGGAACGTTGGTATCATTCCAATCATTTAGATATGTTAATCTTAATTACAAGCTCTATTGTATGATGTGGTTTCGGTTTCATCATTTTGATCAGATTAAGTCCGTGTCGAAGATATTCCACGAAGTTATTTTGTTCATTGCACATGCATTTTCTTTTTCTTTTTTTTTTCAAATGCAATGAATATGCCATTAGTTAACAAGCATGGTATCCACCCATATACTTTGGTTGTGAATATTCTGGTTCAGTTTCTGGAACTAACATCTGGTTTAAAAGGTGAAAGTCAGTGATCATCTCACTGTTTTTTTAAAGCAAAGAAAAATGTTAAAATCTGATTTATTTCATTTAAAGGATCACGGCTATCTTCTATTCTTTTAGCGGGGTGGAAGCTTTGTTATTGATTCATTTAGTGGGTTTGTTTGTCTGGGGTTATAGGGAGTGGAACTCTAGAATCTTTTAGAACTTTTTTTTTAACCAACTGTTGTAGGGAGAGCATTTTTCTTGACCATTTTATTATGGTCTATTTCTGGGACTTTTAGAGGATTTCCTTAAAACTTAACAGGACCAGAATGCTCTTTATTTTGATCTTTTAGTTCACTTTCTTTGTTTATTTTTTTGGGTGTTTGAGGGGGTTGTCTTCCTCTCTAGCAGCTCCTCATTTTTTTTTAAATGCTCTTTGGTGTTGATTTTACTATTTGCTATCTCAAATCTTGTCAGCTTTATTGCTGCATTGTTGTGGTAAATCGTAATGCCTCAAGTATCCACTAAAAGAAAAAGAAAGGGCATTATGCATTGTACATGCACTTGTTAATGTGCAGAACTAAGGGAATTTATTTTGCTTAAAAACAAGACTTTTGGAGCAAATACTGGAGATTCAGTCTTTAAGACATGGACAGTTTATTGTATATACAAAAACTAAATAGACAAGTTCAGTTCTCAAGGAGTTTGTTCTTCTTGTTGCACACGATGTCCTGGTCCTAATTCTGGCTAGTAGGCAAATAATCGGTTCTTGATAGTGTAGCTACTAGCAGGTGAAAATGGTAAAAACTCGAAACTAAGCTTGCATGAGACCTTGAACAAAGTTTTCCAGCAGAACCTGGTTCCTTTAAAGTGCCGGGAGTTTGTTAAGCATCCAAATGATCCCTCCTCGCACAGGCTGTCCTCATCATGCACCAAGAAATTACCTGGATAAATCCTTAAAGGTGGCCTCGTGAGGATGGAATAATTCTGGGCCTTTTGGGAGGATCAATGTCATAACACAATTGTAGATCGTATTCACCTAGGTTGGGGGAACTACAAGATCAATCAGTTAGGTCACACCTCCTTCCAATTGAAACAATTGGATATCTGTCCTTAAATCGAAAATGATATTGTGGACTTGTAGATTTCTTGATGCTTCCTGCTAGGAATGGTACCAGTTCTGGTCACATATGACTCTTATATTTAGGTTGAGTTGAGCCTTATATGCTGTACATTTGATGGGAGTTGGCTCTCGTTTCTTCAGGAAATCATATCATAGCTCTCATGGGTGAATTAATATGATCTATGGCAATACATATAGTGGATGGTGATTTGGAGGAGTTTTCCTTGTTGAATCTTCCTTTCTTTTCATCCATAATGGTCAGATCCTTTTGTGCCAAAAACAAAGGAGCGGTGAAGGAATGTTCAAATCATAAAATATAAACTCCCTTTTCTAACCAGGCATGTTGTGAGATCATTTGTAGATAAAGGATGGCATTTAGTTGTTAACTTTGTCATTTCTGTACTCTAAGTTGTGGATATAGTTTATTAATATTTGTTAAATTTACATGTTTAAACTTACATGGCCTACTATGGCTACTTCTTAATGAAGTATGGTAACTGTGATAGCAGACAAATGTTGCAGTTGACGTACTAAAGAAGGCTAATGTGTCAGCTGCCATATTTGCTCCTGGATGTTTATATGAGACAAAGCAACCGCCTGATTTTCAGACTGCTTGAAATTGATAATCCTGGTGTCTCCTTTTGCAAAATTTCATGAATTAACAATGTTTTGTCTCTGATATGGCTGTATGCTATACTGCTACAACTTCTGGTGCTTCCTTAGCCTTCTAGGTCTCCTGCAAAACCTGTCTAGATTATGAGCAGTGTTTCCTAATAACTGACACAAATCAGCATCAATTTTTCACTAGAGAATTTAGATGCTCCATAATTTTTCTATTGTTTTCTGGATCACGAAAGAATATGATGCACTTTGTGCAATGCTTTCTGATGCTGGCTGTTTTGAATATTGGAACTTAAGATTCTCTTAATGCCTTTCTCTTCTCTAGTTGCATGAATGAACTCAATAAGGTAAAAAAATATCATTTTGTATCCCTACCTTTTGATATGGTTACTCTTTTCAGAGAAATTTTATATTAAATTATATGTGCACGCTTTTTTCTTAGAATTCATGATCTTTTTCACCTGATTTGTGTAAATTTGTTCTTTTCTATTGAAACTGATATCATCTGTTGTTTGCTATGAACTAGAAGTTTTTCCAGATTGCCTAGATTCATTAAATGGCACTCTTTATTGCTTGTTACTTTCTTCTTGAAAGTCAATTTTTATGCAAGGGCGTGAATTTTTCTTAAATGGCACTCTTTACTCTGTATTCCTACTCTTTAAATCTCAACACGATTTTTTTTTCATGAGTTCAATTGTGATGTAATTTGGTGTTTGGAGTTGGTGGGAACTTGTTACTGAATCACGGGGAAGAGTGAACAATTATCCTAAGTTACTACCATTTCACTCAAATTTTGATCAGGATGCAACTGCGTCCTACTCTTTACACTGATTTTCCTGAAAGCTGGAATGGATAATTCTTGAAATGATTTAGTTGCCTTTCTATAGATCATTGGTGATACATAGCTTTCTTGCATGCAGCTGTTGTGTTTTATCTCTGTAAGTGAGAGCTAGTGATAGGATTCCTTTTCTCTTGATGCAGTTTCTACGTTGTCCTTGAGTAACCATGTGATTCCACTACTTGTTGGGACTGATCATTGTCTGAATGTTTTTCATGATCTTCGCAAGTGTAAACGTCAAGCATCCTTCCAAGCACTGACAAACTTGATATTGTTCAGGGTCAAGGCTATCGTGTTTCTGTCAAGGGCAACCAGCTAACAGATGCTTCTTGGAACAGCATGTCCTTGCCACGGCTTTCAGGTGTGCACCAAAAGAGCTGCTATTAATTTCTTTTAGTATGACTTGATGGTTTGACATGTTTTGTTTTTCAATATATTTCTTGGAACTGCCACTTTTTCCCACTTTCACCATTTGATTTATTTTTTTATGAAATGGATGGTGTTTTGGAGACACTTCCAACTGTCTCCAAAGTGCATTATGGGGAAACTTTGGATATTCCATGACAGATGTGGTCACACTTGTTCTCTGCTCTCATGTATTTTACTAACAATATCAAATGCTCAACATTCAATGAAGAGTGTTTATTCTCACAAAACATTATGACCCTGACGTTATTATTAAGACTAAATTATCTGAAATTACACTGAACTTTGATCAAACTAAACTTAGCCGCTGAGTTTTATTTATTTTTATTTTTTTATTTGAGTAAAATGAACTTTCTTTTTTTGTTAAAAACAGGCATTTTCATCCAGGTTTTCATCCCTACGTTAATTTTTTTTTTCAAATCACGTGTTTTCATGAACCATGTTATGTTTCAAAACCATGATCTGCAATCAAAATCAACAGAAAGACCTAGTTTTTAACAAAAAAATAGTTTGAGGTACTCAAATAAAAAAAACTTAAAAGTTGAAGAGTTAAGTTCAGTTTGACCCAAAGTTCAAGTTAATTTTAGCCTATTATTAACTCACATTTATTATCCTTTCTGAGTTCAACCTGCATGGAAGGGAATTTACTAATTTAGTGCAGTTTCAGTGAATTCACATGAGTAGTATTTTTATCATATTCTCTTTTAACACAAGAAATAACCTACAATACTAATCAGGAGGTATGAAATATTTGCACTCTCTCTCTCTCTCGTTGATAGAATAGAGAAATTTATGTAGAGGCAGAAGAATGCAGGTAGATAGGACAAGAATCCTCAAAAAGGAGGAAAACGAAGCAATAAGAAACTAGACAAGAAGGCTTTCCATCTCTTTCCATGTCCGCCAAGGAAACTTGCATGAAGAGTCTTTAGTAAAGAACCAAAGGAAGCTAAAAGCACTACTGTATCCCAAAGCAATAAGAAGGGTAATTTTTGTTCTGGAATTCTGTTCCCGAAAAATACACTATACCATAGGAAACAAAGCACACCTCCGCAACGCTTGCCCCCCTTTGAACTACCAAAGCCTGCTAACCCAGTGAAAAACATCTCCCCTATGGCACAAGTGCACATTTTCCAAACAAATACTAGATTCTAGCTTTTATTTGGGAACAGTGAGTTCAATCCTGTCACTCACATAGCTTCCCCTTAAAGCTAATTATCAAAGATATGTCCTGTTTATCTTCATGAGGTTTTGCTCTTGCACTATGGCCCTGTTTGGCCTTGTTGTCCTTATATGCTAAGCAGTTTTTCATGCAACTTTTAAGAGTAGAAGTGTTTGGTAAAGAAGCTTAAATTGATTATAGGAGAAGCTGGTCTTCCCCCAACTTTTTTCTTACAACCAGATAATAGGGATGCTTTACTCATAAGCATAACAGGGCCAACCAGACCCTATGAGTGTGATGGAGGTGGAGAGGTATAATTGCTCAATACATTTGGCAAAATTTAGTTTTCTGTGTTCCATCTGAAATAGTGTTCTACCTGCAATTAACTGAGCAGCCATCACTGGCATCGTTGTATGATGTCTTGTTTTCTTATCCATCATAATTGGCAGGCTTGTCTTGAGTTTATTGACAAGCCGATTCTAGATGCTATTCAATTCATTATTGAGTAAGCTTTCGTGCTTATGATATCTTTTATTTACTCGACATTAATAGTGTCGATTTAGCATATATACAGACCTTCATGGACGCTGGTCAAATAACACCCCCCCCCCCCCCCCCCCCCCCCCCCCTTATTTATTTAAAGTCCCAATATATCTAAACCCCCCCCCCCAAAAAAAAAAAAAAAAAACAATTATGAACTGCTTTATAAACATCTCATTTTGCAATTTCCTTCCTGATCTCGTCATTCGAAGATAACCAATTTGCGGCGTGCCTTAATATTGAAGAAAAAATGGTTCTTCTTTTATTGCTCTGTGGGCCTAGCATCATTACTTCATTATAAGTTGAACCATATCTGTGGATGGTAGCACTCCGAGCCTTGACAAATGGATGCTTCTGGTTTATGCTAGCTCTTTCAGTCTTCCACAGACTTAATCATGATAACGACATTAGAACATGCTTGTATCTTTCCTCGTTTCGAGATTGGTGGCTTTTTACTAGCTGACGTAGCCCCACAACATGACATTGGTACTGCATTCCTTAATTGCACTCATTTTGATTTCTGTTTGTTGATTGTCAAAGTTCTGACCTGATATTTGCAGATGATAGCAACGCTCCTTTCTCAGTAAGGCTCTCTTTCAAGGAGAGCTTCTTTTGGACAACCTACCTATCCTCCTTGCATACTCTGTAAGCTTTCTTACTTGGTTCAAGTTTGATGACACAGAAAGTATTCCATACACTGCTTAAAATGGCAAGCCCCTGTTTCATGTCCATCCTGTAAATGAACTCAACTGCCTTCAATTTGGAATGATAATGGATGGGAAACTTGTGATTACGCAATTCACAATTAAGATTGTGATTTGATCCTAAAAAATCAAAATAGATATAATATAAATGTAATATAATGAAAACTTATTTCAAGACGTCAGCATTATTAGAATGAAATCGAATGATATCATGAAATCAGTTAATTTTTAATAAATTAGATTTAGTTCAAAAATGTTATTCATCAAATGTCTGAAATTTAGGCTTACATGTGTTTAAATAGTTCTAATAAATTAACCCTAATGGATTTATTATCGTGAGCTGAATTGATCCACTTACAAAAACTAACCCAAAATCTTTAATAGTAAGCTTAAACCTTGATCCAAATAAACCTTATAGTTTATAATGTTGCCAAATAATTCTAGAAACTAAAAGAGAAGTTACCGTCTCTTCGGTTTTCAATTGAGAATAGAATTTTGATTCCAACCTTGTATTTATCCTTCTTTAAAAAAAAAACGAATGCTCATCATTGCCACTTCTTGGTATCCTTCCAATACTAGAAAATATAATTAAGTTGTTGAATTATTCTTTTTGCATAACAAGGAAACTTTGCTGCCACATGTATTTTCTAAATGCCACATGTATTTTCTAAATTAGTTTGAATTTTTTTATTTTCTTTGCCGAGTTTTCTCCTCATATGATAATGAAATAAAATAAAAATAATTAATTTTAATATTTTTAAAAAATAATTAATGTTCTCATATATAATAGAAAATTCAAAACTAATTAGGAATCCATAAAATATATTAAAACATTACATGATAAGGTTGGCTGAAACTGATATAAAATTAATCTTGTTGTTGAAATTTAATAGCCCAAATAAGGATGGATAGGGAATTTCTTACATATAGATGAAATGTATTAAGGTCCCTTCTTGATGCTACAAAGGATTTCTTGGGACACATTATGCAAACAGAAATTAAAACTGATAAAATAATTACATGTTTTTCATCCACTACCATCTGGTTCAGCTGTGGCCACCTCAAGTAATGCACGTGAAATCAAAGAGGGGACTCGCAGCTGTAATGAATGAGAGAATTAGAAAACTTGCAGCACCATCAGAAATGCACGGATTGTTTCACAAATTCAGTGGAGTGATTATGCCACATCAAGCTAGCAAAATGGCTTCAGATCATACATGGGGTACTGTCGCCATGGTTGGGCACGTATTAACAGAAATCCATGCTGCGTGCTACAGGACAAAGTCTAAACATACTGAATTGCAATCAGGATTCGGCTTAGATAACCAGGATACAGTTCTAGATCCCAGTCCTGCAGAGTATTTTGCAGTGCTTGGTCACTTCACATTTAAAAAACTTTCAGAGAACTTACCTTTTCCTCCATCAACTGCATGGATAACCGAGAGTCAATATGTCAAGTATAACTCGATTTCTCAGGGATTAAAAGCTGCCAGTTTGAAAATCACTTGGAAACTTAAAGATGGAAATGATTTTCTTTTCCCAAAGTACAATATCTATGTAGAGAAACTAGCAAAACAAGTTGATGAAAATGCAACTGGAAAACTAGAGAGTATCTTGGGACAGCACGTGTTAAAGGGTTTTATATGTCTGACCTTTCCATTCCCTGTCATGTCGGCAATCTCAAATTCATTATCCAAGTCTGTGCTGCTGATGGAACCCGCCAGGAGCTGGAGGATTCTCCATATATGCTACTAAATGTTGGAGGTCAGTAAATTTTGTTGCGTCGATTTGCTTTTCCATTTGTATCAGTAATTCGGTATTATTCCTCGAGGAATCGCAAATAGCACTGCTTATGTCTGGCTGGTGTTGTATAGTGTCAATAAACATGATTAAAATGATTTACGATAAAAATTTTCCTTGCAACACTAATGTGCTTTGAAAGATGTAGTGATCGTAAATTGTTTTTAAATTCTAAACTGGTCTGATGTGCCTTTCCTTTTTCTTGTGCTCTGTAGTAGATCCATGTAGATTAAAACAAACAAACAAATAAATAAAAGGAATACCACATAAAATTACATGAACATGAAAATCCCTATTTCACCCACAGGCATGGAACTACTAATTAAATAAGCCCAATTTTTCCTAACTGAATAACCGACTTTCTCTTATCTGGGAGTTAAAGACGGAGGTCTAGCTAGGAATATGAAGATTATTTGACGTCTTAGGTGACAGCCCATTAATTTCACTAGCTGGCATGCTAGCCAGCTTCCTTCCTATATTGTGTAGAGCAGAAAAACAAGCAGCCACATAATGCACTGTAGAAAACAGAAAAAGAAGAGGTATGCCATGTCAAACTTTCGAGCAGCATCTTGATAACGAAAGAAATAGCCTACATTACTCCCGAAAAAAAATAGTGGAACTACTTGAGTGACCCAGATTACAATTAAATCGTAGGAGAGTGCATGTTGGCATGTGAAAGAATACACATGCTCGAGTAAAAACTGGACGGCCCTCGTTGTTGGGTCATGAAGGCATTCTTGAAAGTCCGGTGACTGAAAATGACTGCTCGCACTCGAATTACAGCTAGAAACTTTGACACGATGAGGTTTAGTACATGTAACTTCCATGGTGGAGACTAGAAGGAGTCGAGTTGATGTTGAAAATAAGCAATGAAAGAGAAAATCTGATCACAATTTACATGACAAGACAAGGGCAGCTGTGTTTTACCAATCAACCTCGAATTTTGGTGGTTTATGGAGACAACAAAGGATAGTGGAAGGATCCTCTACTTTTCTTTTGAGGGCTCGAGGATAATACATCCAAAAGCAAAGTGTTTGGTATTCAAAAACCATTCCCTCCTTTAATCATATCTTAACTGGTTAGTTCTACGTGACTCTTATCTCTTCTTCTCCTATCTAAATCATTGGATTGGATTTTCTTGGAGCACTTTCCTTCAATACAAGAAAGCCAAGTCATTGATGGGAGTGGTAACTTGACTATTAATTGACTCCATATTTAACTGCTAGTGGTAACTTGACTATTAATTGACTCCATATTTAACCAGAAATACAAGGTGTGGGTTTTTTTACTGCAGTAATAAATACAGTTTAATATGAATTGCTACAGACAATAACTTAATTGTTCTTGGGTGAAAAAATGGAAGTCTTAAGTGTGGGGGTGATTAAGTTTTTTTCAATGACCCAATGGTTATTAAAAGATTATTAAGAGTAAGTTAATATTTTTTTTAATTTTTTTGTACAATAAAAATACAGATTTACCATTAACATCAATAAAAATTAGAGTTGTTAACTAAGGGTAGTTTTATTTTTTCATAAACTTTTAAACAATCAAAATACTTCTTTACATCCAAAGTTAAAAATATATAGAGCTCTTGATCAATATTTTTTATTTTTTATTTTTCCCTTCTTCCCATGCAGTAAAAATATGTATTTGACATTAGAAAAGACAAAAAAAAAGAGGCATGCATTTAGAGGTATTTTTATCATTTCACACTTTTTTTTGTAATTTTCATGGTCATAGGGGTTTTTTGATATTTTTACATTGAATTTTTAATTTTTTATTTATAAATATTATTGGTTCTTGCTTATTATGCATCAACAAGTAGATGACATCCACGTCATTTCAACGACATATGTGAGGTGTCACTTGGTGAGTTGACTTGACCTTTTATCGTGTCTTTAAAAGCTTTATCATATTTTTTTTTTATAGTGTGACACGTGATAACATATGATAATTAAATTATTATTAGTGATTGTTTCTTTTTTCCTTTTATTTTCTCTTTTATACTAGAAAAGGTGTATAATTGTTTTTTTTATTTTTGATATTTCAATTTTAGTTCTCATTCTTTTTATTTTTTATTTTGTTCATATTCCTTTTGTAAAAGTTTAATTTGTTTTTAATTTAGTTTTTCAATTATAATTTCTCGTATGTCATGTGTTTTCATTTTAGTTCTTATTTTTTATTGTTTTTCTTTGTTATTTTGTTAAAAAAATTTTGGTTTGCAATTTTATTATTCAATCAAAGTTTATGTTGTTTTATTTTTTTCAATCTCACTCTTATTATTTTGATTTGTTTTTATTTTTTTAAAGTTATTTTTCAATTCAATTTAACCTTTCAATTAAAAATTTTTGTTTGCCCTCTAATTAATATTTTATTTTGATTTTCACACCCTTATTTATTCTCTTAATTATATTTTTTTTTATAGATCATTTTGTGTAATTTATTCTTTTCCAGTTTTATCTTTTAATATTTGGTTTTTCATGGATTAGGCTTTATATTTTTTTTATTTGTAGTGCTTCCGATCTAATAGCTCGGATCATGAGTTTGAAAAGTTAATGTCATTTGAAATATTTTTTTTTCTCAATTTGTTTATGATCTTATTGTTTTGCATTTTTTTTTTTAAAAAAAGCTTGGTTTTGTAAGTATCTTCAATTTTTTTTCTATAAGTTTTGTAAGTATCACAGGTTTTACAGATCTTTTTTAAATCTTGTTTTTTTTTTAAAAAATTGTTTGTATTTTGATTAATTCATGTATTTTTTTATTTTATTCAAATAAAATTTATTTTATCAAATTATCAATTTTTATTTTTAAATAAAATTTATGGTATGTTTGACCCTATGTAATATTTTTCTAGGGTGTGAGTTTATTTAATCAATTTCACTTGTTTTTTTATTTTTATTATCTTTTATTTTTTAAAATAAATAAATTCAGTAACCACAACCGAATGAATATCTTATTTTATGTGATTAAAAATCTTAATTTATATTTATCTCTTGATTTTATTAATTTTTTTTAGTTATTGTTAAAGATTTCTTTTCTATTTATTTATATAGATACTATTGATTTATTTAATTAGATACTTGTATAGAATTTTTTATTTACTCTTTAAAACTTTTTATAGAAAAAAACATGTTGAGTAAAGTAGTTTGGATATTATGTTTAGAAATAGGGTGAAAAGTGCAAACTCGTCCAATTTCCTCCTCTATGTCCTGTGATAACCAATAACACGGTCGATAAAGTTTGTTATGTCATTTAGCTGAAAAGTAGCTGTGTTTTGGTTAGAAAATTTCAACTATTTTTATGACCGAAATCTGTAACAAATCTTCAGGTTCTTCTATTCAACCTCTCCACTTCCTTAAAAGAAAAAGGCAGAACCACAACATGTACGTATTGCGCAAGATTTACAATCTCCTTCACTAAATTTCATATTCATTGCACTACAGATGATGGGGTAGGAGAGTAAGCTATCTGACCCCACAGTCACAACATACTACTAAAAGGTTTGAAGGTTATGATTTACACGTGTTTTACAATAATCTCCTTTCTTAGAGGCTAATACGAGGATTCAAAGATTCTTTCTATTCTTCTTCCTTTCATGCTCCAGTTGAAAGCAGTACTCACCTTTTCTGCATTATCTGAAGTAAACTAACTAACTAATCAGAATAAAATGATCCAGAATGAAGCTATCATTTCTGATAATGATATTTCTCATTCGTATAGATTTTTAGCGCATAAGTTTTTCTTTCATTAATCTTTCCCTTCAAAAATTAAAAACTGACTCCTAGTCAAATAATCAAGGGCTGCGGCAAATAAATATGTTCTAAGGCTTTGTCGGGCAAGAAAAGGTTCGACAGTGTTGTAGGCTTGTAGCCATGTTCTCCCTGCTCTGATAAAAATTTCTAGAGACTCTCAAACTGATGACCAAGCTCAATAATATACTTTGAAATTTGATGCACAAGTAATTGCCGATATATTCTCTTGTTGTTTTGCTTAACAATTATGTCCTCTTCCTTATGAGCTTGAGGAAAAGAGGGAAAGAAAATTAATTAAACTTATAGTCATAACTGACTACCAGAGAACTTCCATCGTATATTGTATTAGGTGCGATTTGATATTAAAAATATTAGGAAGCCCTTGTGTTTTGACCATATCTCCGCTTATAGTACTGTTGCTTTCATTAAATATTTTCTGTTTATTTTTCCCAAATATTGAGACATGCGATTCACCAATATGATTCTTTTCTATTTCTATCTACCATTTTGGAGACTTATAATTCTTCTGCTTTATTGGATGGAATTTCAATGAATTAAAATAACTAGATTTAGCTTTCCAATGCAAAGTGAAGCTTTTTAGTTTCATTTTTCTTTTACCTTGTTTTATATATGCTATATATTCTACTTTTTGAATATGATCTTAATGAGTATAGATAATAGATTGCAAGGGATGTAAATCTAACTACATGGATTTATTTATTTTTCTACATGAAATACATGCATGATAATCCACTTGTTTTTTATTTTTTTCTTGTTTTATTATTTGAATTTAATAAATAATGTTTTTAGCTTATAAAAGTACCCTTTCCCTCAGCCACTAGTATTTCAAGGGACCATTCTATCATTTCATGTTCCCTCCCTCTATCGTAAGGACCCTACCCGATTTTTAGCTTCTTTCGTAGCGTATCGTCGCCAATTCAAGAGTAAAAACTGTTTATGGCCACATTTTCAAGTTTAGTGAAAGCAGGTAATGGATGGCTCGAAAAGACATCGATAGATGGCAGGATCGAGTTTATATTTTAAACAACACCAGTGTTATGTACACGATAAGCCAAAACATGTGGGCGCATTGTGATCTTAGTGGAAATTCTTGGAAAAAAGTCATAGAACTTCTCCTTAATTAATTTACAGCCACCGGTCCACTGGCACGAACGACCTTTAAAACTAGAAGTTGCTTCAAAAGGGCTACGAAGAGTGGAGGATTTGATAGGGCGTAGAAGCTAAGTGTGAAGTTTGACCTGAAAAATGCTCCTGCATTAAACAAAGCTATCGAGGAATCTTCTCGAGTCAGTTGCTGCCTTTTGTCTTTTGTTCAGCATTTAAAAATATCAGTTTGATTCGACATGTAATTGTGTGGAGAGATGGACCGGCAAAGACATATTAAAAGCCCAAAACAACAAAAATGAAAACTACTCCCTCTTGTATACTTCCCATGAACTTAGCACTAATCCTTGCACTGCTCTCCACGTGAACTTGGTAGAAGAATCTGTGATCCGATTAGACGAGTGGCTGATAGTCCAATTTTGTTCTTTTATGCACTTCTTGATCGTATTAGATTTGGTGAATGCAGCAAGCAATAAACAATAGGAATATTTTAGAACCATGAGAAATTCAACGGAAGCATATTGTGCTAGCTTAATTTTCTTCTGAACCGAAAACAATATTAGAAATTGAGAATTACGGGTTCAATGCATAGTCCATGTTTCCCTCCTATAGGATTACCACTTAATTCTACAGGTACTTTATCTACAAAAAACTTCATGGCTCGTGTTATGCATAGATAGAGCAGCCAATGCTAGATGCAACTTGTAGTAAAAATCTTGGGCTTGCGATAGGTTTCACCATTCAAAACCACAGCAACCAACTCATGCAAAAACACAGAAGCCTAAAACTATTTGTAAACTCTCTCCTGAGTTTCCACTTCAATGGGGGTCATAACTTGTCGACAATCGTCCTTGTTTTTGACAAAACATTGCTGCACAAAATACTAAATTAATGGTGACCTTTATAGATACACAGGCTTTTGGTTGTGTTCATCTTAAAAATGGAAGAGAGCTAGGTCCATCGAGATTTCCTTCACTGGCTTATCATTATCTTCGATACTTTATTTATTAAAGCCTTGCATAAAATTACTGTAAACTGTAAGTTATATAGTTACAAGAATTTATGTCTGGGTTGTTTGAGAGGCCACCGACGCCTAACTTGTTTAGTAGGTTACTTAACCCAAAATAAAATTTAAGTTTACTTCACTTATCACATGCAAGAGTTGACCGCATCGAGTCACCATTGTTTCAAGACAAACTATACTAGCTACTCTGTTGCAGTAGTAATATTTATTTATAAAGCTTTTTCTTTAACTAACATCAAGTAAGGACAACCCTTCCCCTCTCAAATTATATTACTTTGTGAACATAAAGTGGGATGCAAGGGCTGGATTAAAGCTAGCATGATCAATTCTATTTAATTAAGAAATCATGTCTTCAAAAATGGTCTCTCTCTTGAGAGAGTCATATTGGATTACATTGCTAGAAGACCCAAAATTCAGGTACTGAGGGAGGCTATTTTGGAGAAGAAATGACTTGTCTTCTGGGTCCATCTGTGGGGTTGGCATCACAGGTTCATGCTGCATCTGGATGCATAATATCTCTGCTTGAGCCACTGCAAGCTGCATTTGTAGCTGAGAAACCTGGTTTTGCAGGTAGGATATGGCCCCAACACAGCCGTAAACTGGGTCTCTCACTCTCGCATTCGCTTCATACACCAAACTGCTCACTGCATCCGCTCTCTGATGAACTGGTAGCTCCTGCTTGGCCAAAAAGAGAGAAGTTATGTCTAATTAAGATAATCAAATACATGCATCATCTCAAAACCATTAATTAGTATGCGTGTGTGTAAGAGAGATCAGAGCTTAGTTTCTTTCTGTCCAATTGGTAGGGTACACGACCAAGTTGTCGTTATTACCATCTTTCAATTACCCTACCAAAAGAAAACCTCTGTCGTTCCAGCATACAAACGATGATATGTAGACGTACTGTCTTCATTCACATATAAAAACATATATGTACCTGTGTGTTCAAACTAATTAAAAAAGGGAGAAAAAGAGAGACCTGCAACATTTTGCTAACATTGCTAGCGCCAAAGACTTTGTGGACAATGGCAAACTTGTGGGGGTCATCAGAAGGGAAGTAAGGAGCGAAGACGCAGTCCTTGGCGCATCGGCGTCTAAGCAACTTGCAGGAAGCGCATGGTGAGTTTCCACCCATTTTGTTTGTAAAAAAGAAATGTTCTGAATTGTGAAGAGCGAAAAGAAGAAGCAAGCCCAGGAGTGGATGACTAGAAGTCTTGACGGAGAATGAGGTCGGATGGAGCGTATATATAATGGCTTAGAACGTGTACTATAGATCGAAGTCACGAACTGTTTAGGGACGCTAATGATTAAATAAATAGGCTAGGTTCTAGTTCTAAATAATTAGGGTGACCTCTGAAATAACACTAGAGGATACTTGCACCCCACCCTTTTTTTTTCTTTTTCGCTGAGCTCTATGTGATCAAAACCAAAATTATGCCCATTTACTATATATTGTTTTGTTTTAGTGATCAAGAACTGCCTGGGGCATTTTCGTAATTGAATAAATAGACTCAATTCCAGCATTTGATAATTTAATTTGAGGGGAGGAATCTGAACTTGAATATTCAATTCTTGGGGCCATATGGACGTTCAATCAACCTAGCTAGGTAACCTTATTTTCAAAGCTTGAATTTTTATTTTTATTTTTTAAAAAATCCTGCTTTTGTGTTAGCTAGTCCATCAGTCAAAAAACGGCTGCAATAATGCCATACCTTCACGTTTTTAGTCCTTATCGAAAGCAAAAAAATAAAAAAAAAATAAAAGTGACCAAGTAAATGAAGATACGTTCGAATTTCTAATTAGAAGACGGCCCGTAGTGATCGAATTCGCAGTGTAAAATGGAAATCACCCATATCACAAGAAAAGACATGTATACGCATGAAATCAAAATCTTGAAACCTATTTTTATCCGACTGAAACTCTACACAAATATCAATTTTGGGAATGATTAATGCCCTAATAAGCAAAACTGGTATGCCTGTGGCTATTAAGCGAGGAAACTGGTATGGAACCGACAGTTTTAGATGATCGCCGCCGCCAAAGTTGTGGTATGCTCGGATTGAGAATATTTCGACGTTGTTAAAAATAATTGACTACTCCTAATTCTACACGAATTATATATTGTGCCATGCACGAATTAGATCGATATTGGCAATTGATTAGGATTGTGCATTTTGAAGATGTTGTATAGGTAAATAAAAAGAAATCTGTCATGTATTGAAAAGGAAAGATATTTTATTATATTTTATAAAGTAAAAAATATTAAATCAATAGATTTAAAGGTTAGAAGAAAGATATAAATGAAAGTCCATGTATACATATATAATGACACTTGATGTTAAAAAAAAAAAATTATTTTTATTGTCAGAATTAATTAATTTAATTTTTTTAATTTTTAAAATTAATTAATCATGCATAACATCTCATGCCAAATTATTCAATTAATTTGACTGAAAAATTGTATTTTGTGCCTTTTAAATTCTACATATTTTTTGTTTTTTATCATATAAATTACTTAAACAATTGATAGTACTTTAAAATATATTTTTTGTTAAATTTATATTTTAATTATTTATAACTAACATTTATAAGAGTTAGTAATAAAACTCAAATGGACTTAATTTATTTTTTTTCATTGTATATTAACTATCAAAATTATATTATTTTCCTTGATCTGGGAAAGAAAATTAGTATAGGGTGGGGATGGAGGAGGCATAACTCATCCCAATTCCCAAATCCTTTCTATTTATCCCATCCTTAAGGTAATGCTAGGGTGAGAATCGTGTTTTCTAACAAGTAATAAGTATTATAGAATCGTAATGTGTAAATTTCCAATCTTAATATAAGAATATCTTGTCTTAATATAAGAATATCTTGTCTTGATATGTGAATTGTGAAACCCTAGTCAAGAAAACGAGAGGGCAGAGAAGGCTCTATGGAATGTTTGTGCAGGCACCCAAATATTCACGGGAAAGCGCCCACATGCTTTGTTTGACCCAATTAATAGCCAGACTAGTCATTAAATTTACACCAAACCCCTCTCTCGATCACGGGAAAACTTTTAAAAATATATACTATCATTTAATTGCAAGAATTGTTTTTCTTTGTTATCGAATAAACATTATTATTGATAAATTTCAGGAATTTTGTACTTTATACAGTTTCTAAGCTATGCTAGAGTTGGGAAACTTGTGTCCCTCGTTAATTACACTGTCTGAGAATTGAATTACGAAAAGCCCTCTCTCTCTCTCTCTCTCTCTCTCTCTATATATATATATATATATATATATATATATATATATCAAGCGATCTTGACCCTGGCTGTTAGTTTCTCCTACGTTCATTTCTTTTTCGAAATTGTTGGTAGACTGGTCTCGTGAGCTAGACTGATTCAATTCATCCGCAAACGTCAATTTGGAATTGCTTATGTTCGTAAAAAACAATTGCAATTTGCCAAGTCAGTAGATGTAGGGAGTTCATTTTGTCACGTCTAGGCTAGCGTATAAATACACTAGTTCATGAGAATTCTGACAAATATCATAATTAATTACAGAGTACTAAATGCAGCTAGTGTATGAATGATGATGATACGTATTAATTAAAGGGGTTAGTAATCTGATTTTATTTTTTATTTTTTTTCATCTATATAAACGGTAGCGTGAACTTAAAAGAAACTCTACTTGTAATTTCTCAAATTTAAAGCATTCAGCAAACAAAAAAAAAATGTATACGCTATCCTCATTTCAGCTTGCTCTGTTCATATATAATCAGGAGTGATGTATACAAGTTTTCTCTGGGAAAAAAACGAATAAGATAATTTAATTAAATCCTGGCGTAAAGCCTATTAATGGCACGTTTGCATTCCTAAAAGCTATAGGTATCGTGAAGCCAACTTTGCCTTTGCATGTGCCGCCTAGGGTTACAATTAGTAGGGATGAAAATGGTTACAATTAGTAGGATGAAAACGAGTATTATGGGGGTTAGATCATTATTTTTTATTTATTGGACAAAAGTTTTTGGATATTCATAAATTATTTATTGTGCTTTGGGTATTCAATAAATGTCTATTATCTACTATTATTTATTAATTAAAATAAAATAAAATAGTTAATATGTGTATGTGAGTATGTGTTATATATGTTAATATTAAGATATGTATATATCATATTGTATTAAAAAAATAAATATTCTATAAATATATTTATAGAATATAAATATATATTTCAAGTTTAGATTCATAGATTTCGGATCAAGTTTCACAATATTTATTTTTTACTTATTATACATATAATCCAAAAAATATTCACAGGTTGGATTGGATCATATTATTGAGCTATATCTTGTTATATTACGTCATGTTATGGTGTGTCTTCTTGCAAGAAGAGTCGTCCTCACATGGAAAAGCTGTACGATCGCAGAATTCAGGTGATGATAATTAGTCTGTTATTATGCTGATCGTGATATATCTAGCAGCTTTTGAAACATTAAGCTTTGGACTCATGCTTACACAGGAAGCATCGAAGGTTAGCTGAATATGATTAAACTCACTGATCTAGGCAGAATTCATGCATGTTTTAATAAGGATGGTAATTGAAATCAAAGAAAACGTACCCCACCAAGAATTTAATGAGACCTGACATGATTCCACACTTGTTTACTTAATATTGAAATGAAACCCAGTTCGAGGGAGATTAATATTGAAAGTTGTATGAGAGTTGTAGAACCCAAGTCCTACGATTACCCAACTCTTGCATTTATTGTCCCTCACATGATTCCAGGCTTCTTTTCTTGTCTTCCGAAATAAAACAGCTCTCCTTTCATTGGATGTTGGTCTCTTCTACATAATTTAATAAAGTACTCTTCGTATCTAAAAGCATTTGCATTAAAATAAGCTAGAAATCTCACTCCAATTGAGAGGTATATAGTTATAATTAGTCCTTTGGGCACACCTTGTGCATAAATTGAAATGAAAATCCCATGTCATTGCAAAGACGAGTTTCTCCCCAACTGACAAGGCAAAACAATGTCAACTTCACCTTTGAGTCTCGGACTGAATTCGCAAAATGGAATTAGCTTTGCAAAAAAATTTACAAGATGAAGATGGAAACACTTTGTTAGGGAAAATGTAACCTAATTATTTAACCTGATAATTTTTTAATATCGTCTAATATATTCGGGGAAACTAAATCCAAGACATAGTTTATGCGCGCATATAATTATTAGAATGAAGATTAGTCTAACTCATTGTTCTTTGGTTGGAAAATTAGGTTTTAGCTTAATGTTAATTATTAGATTTAAATATTTTTTGAAACTTTATTTGAATTTATTAGTAGGTTTAATGTTATTTAGTTTAACCATTTTATTGCGTGGACTAAAAGCTCATGCTAGTTGTTTTCGGATTTTATTGTTTAAACATAGTTTTTTGATATTATATTCAGATTATAATGATTTTATAAGAAGCTAGAGAATTTTGATTTTTCAATCTCTGTTTTTCCTATCTTGTGTAGCTCCCTTTGAATGTTCCTCAACTCTCTTTTTTCCGATTCTAAACTTTTCTTATTTTTTTTATTTTACTCTTTGTTTGTCCCGCATAAATATCCCTATAGATATATAAGCTTAATTCGGTGCTCTATCCTCTTAATTTTCCACCATAAATTCTCAAGCCTGTAATCGGGAATTGCCCCAAACCAGCTAGTGAGACTGAGTGCCCAAATAAAGAGCTATATATATATATATATGAACACTAAGCACTAGCTAGGGGAAAGATGAGCGTAAGAACCTTGTTTGGATTCTCTGATTTTTAAAAGTTTGAGACAAATAAACTACGAGGAAAAACAGACATCTTCACCATCTTGTAAGGGAAAAAAACGAGACCTCCAATGCAAGCATTAAATGCTCTAACTTCGTGCTGATGAAAGATTCGTTTTCGAGATGCATGGTTTTCTATCATGAAATATATTGTTTGTAATTAAATGTTCATTATTTTTTTAATTAACCTTGGTAATCTCTCTGGGAGAAAAAAAAAACATCGATTATCTCAGTGCTAACCGGTTGATGTGTCATTGTAAGATCACTTTGTCCTTTGATTTGTACCGTATACGTGTCCCACTCTCCACCGCGGGCCACACCAGTTTTATTTTTTTTTTTCATAGAAAAACGAATGTTCAATTCGTGGCCAGCAATCATGCAATTCCATACTGACTTTTTGCTTAATCTAAGTTTGAAATTAAACTACTTGGAAGCGATTCTGATGGGATACAATCAACAACCTGACAGCTTCAAGTTCAATTAAAATGATGGAAAGAAATATATTCTGGATTTAAATAAAAATTTTATTTTAAAATACTCACAAGGTAAAATATTGAATCTACCAGTTTTTGTATTCTAATCATTAAATCTGCAAAGTTGATTATGAACTTCACCCAGTTTTATAATTTTTTTAAAAATTAAATATCAACACGAGCTCGTAGCCCGAACTCCACCAAGTTTACAAACCTTTTCTTTAAGATCTTAAAGAGAATTGCTAGTAGAAATAGTGAGCACGAACTTGATATTATATTGCTAGTCGACTATGATCGCAATAACCCCGTATAAAGAAAGAAATGTTTAAATATATAATTAGATAAAAAAAAAGTCAGTAAAAAAAATCAATGAAAACAAATAATATATAATTTTTTTTATAAAAAAAAAAGAGAAAAAAGAGTCCTAACACGGCTGAGCCTTTAAAAAAATCCAAGCACATGCGTTTGGACAACCCATACCTTATAATTTTATTGTTTTTGGTATAGAACTTACGATATATCATCTACTTCCCCGTATGCAAAGTCAAAAAAAAAAAAAAAAACCATGCAAGTTTATGTATTTTGACCATCACATGTGACAACTAGAATCTGGAAACCCAACTTCTAAGGGTTAAAAATCCTATATTTCTATAAAGGAAAAACCTAAGAAAAATCCTAGGGATCTAAAAAAGCCCATTTATAGTGTTAAAGAAGGGTAAAAAAAGAAATATCAACTGGCAACAAAAAAAAATAAAATTAAGGCTCGATTTATTTTTTCTGACAAGATAAAAGGAGAAAAAACTAAATTGATCTTTCCTCGTTAAATGTAACTTGTTAACGTTAAAACTAAGAGTTTCATCGTGAAAAAATGGATGTTCGTCAACTTTCTGTCTATACCCGTTGTAATTCCACGAGTCTCTCTTTCCTCTCTCAAATATAAGAACTAAAATGGAAGATAAATGAAGTGTTGGGTCTAAACATTCAATCTCCAAACTCGAGGGACAAAAAATGATTATTGTCAAAGCCCAAAGACCAAATTTGTAGAAGATAAGGGCCGAAACACTTTTTATATAAAAGAAAAGGGCCTCCTAATTGTACTTTGAAACAACTTTAATCCTCTCAATTCCAATTATTCATAAACAACAATCAAATTATTTCTCATTAACTCTAAAACCAAGACAGTTGCAGCGGGGTTTTTTTAAAGATGAAGTTTATCATATAAAAAATAAACTAAAATAAATCATCTATTTCAAATTTCAATCAATATAATATTTAATAATCCAATTGAAAAGAAAGAAAATTGAATGACAAGAGACAAAATAAAGAGCCCACCTTTTTTTTAAAAAAAAAGTATGATATTTTTATTGCTTTTAATCGTGGTCTTCTCACCAATAATTCCTTGTAAACAACCAAATTGATTTCTTTATCAAGAAATTATATATCAACTTGATGTCAACATAGTTTTAAAAATTGATGATAATCACATAAAAAATTAATTCAAATAAAATTTAAAAATAAAATAAAAAAACTATTGTGATCACAGCGAATTGTCTTCCCAGTCACTAGAGGATTACTGAGTTTTTGTTTTTTTTGTTTAATTACGTGGAAAACCCTTTTGTGTTACCGCAGGTTCAGGTTGCGTGGCAAACATATCCAATTATACTGTCTTTCCTAGGAAATTTAGTCAGTAGGCATTGAAATTTTAAATTTAAGAATAAAAAATTACATTTCATCACACCACTATTTTACTATAATTATTGGGCGCGTGATATTTTGAAGCTACATAAGACTCGCTAGAACTAGGCAAGAAATCAACTAATTCACCTTAGCGGAAATTTCAATTCGGTGACATGAAGGCCGAAAACAAGATAACCGGTTCTTAATGTTTGTCATGGCTCATGAGAGCACACGGACAGCAAGTCACTTCCTAGCTTGTATTCTACGTTCGATTACACTTTCTAGTTTCTATCCTATTATTCTAAAGAAACCTAGTTGTTAATCTTTTTCAATATTATCTTTACATGAGAAAAATAATAAATAATTGAAATTTGAAAAACCAAAATTGCCCTCGTTCTATTCATCTCTCCCAGTACCGATTCTCTCCTCCTTTATTTCAACAGGCCTCTCGTTCTCTGTATGTGGATCTATCTTCCAGAGTCATCAAAATCGATCAATATCTCCATTTAAAAAATGGGTTTTTCCATAGATTAAAAAAATAAAAATAAAAAAACTCTTGAACAAAAAACCTAAATCTAACCCATTTTCCAACCCTAACTCCATAAAAAAAACATCAACTAATTAGATTTTAAATTTACTTTTTAATAATTATGAATTTGGATTTTAAAAAAATTATTAGAAATTTATATAATTATTAATTTTAAAATATATAGAATTAATTAAAAAATATATAAAGTGACGTTGATGTGAACACTTGTATTAATTTTTTTGAAAAAAAACCTATGTACCACCCTAGAATTAATTAGCAGATCACAAGATTATCTCGACAGAAAAGAGAAACCACTTCGATCTTGCAGATAAATCCAGAGAACCACGCCCTTCGTATTCGTGTCGACATTGGGTCCCAAGGCTTTAACTCTGGCGGGGTCCCTTTGTCTAAGGAAGACCTCGGTTCTTTTTTAAAGGAATAAAAAACAGAATTTGAGGGCGTGGCCTCTAATCTTTTATAGGGATGTAATTGCAAGAATGGGCTTAAACATGACTTGTTGGGGCTTTGTCATGTGCTATCATGGACGGTTCATTTTGGACTGAGGTTCTAGATGTTGGATTTGGTGCGGTGGAGGAATTCAAATGTGGTGTGGGGGCACTGAGGTACAGAGCGGTGGCTATATGGTGTGACGGTGCTGTTAATTCATGAAGTTAACTGGTGAGAAAGATATAATATTTTTGTATTTTAAAAGTATTTTTCAAAAAATTTAATTTTTTTAAATTATTATGTTTTTAATATTTAAAAATAATTTTAAAAAATAAAAATATATTATTTTAATATATTTTTAAATAAAAAATATTTTAAAAAATAACCATTAAATTTGCTTGCCATTCAGTCCGTCGACGACAAAAGGTGTTTCCTGGTTTAAAAAAATTAATTCTCCTGGTGACGTTAACGTACAAAACTTGTATTACTATTCATTAGAGTGGTATAACGATTAAATTACCTATAGTAATTAAACCTTTTAAGTAAACCCTCGAAGTAAGGTTGTTGTTTTACCTTGGTGTAATTATTTTTACAAATTATATAATAAGGTTAGATTAATTATTTTATCATTTTATACAATAAAGTTATTAATTTAACCATGTAATAATACAAAGCATACTATTAAGGGACACCTATTTAAAAATAAAAAAACAGAGTAGTGTAATTACTTTGGTGTCCTTAAAAATAACACTAATATAACTCTCACCCATAGCTTTTTGTTATTTTGCACCGGTTTTATTTTAAATTTTAAGAGTACCGAGGAATATTGTTGTAAATTTTATTTATTAAATACAATTAAAAAATATGTGGCGTTGACGTGATGGCAACCCCATATTTTTTGAGCAATGCATGGAGAGTTATTTAGATACAAAGCATTCCTTTCCAGAATAACATTTGAAAGACCTACAATGTAATAAGGCGATGCATGCCCTAGCAGGCATCGGGTTTAGCTCCAACAATTGTTTTTTTCTTTTCCCATGTTTTATTTCTTTGCACCTTGAATTTCATGGTAGTCCCTTAAAATAATCAAATAAATTCCTTCAATTAATTTTTCATTTACATCTAGTCTCTCTCATTGCCATTATTATATTTTTATTTTGAATAAGTAATGAAATTACAAATATTTTTTTAATTTTACCATTATTATATTTTAATATTTTAAATTTAATCTTTTTTTTTTTTTTTTTATATGTAATAACTTTAAAAATTGATTTTTTATATATATAATCTCTCCTCTTTAGTTTTTTTTCTATTAAATTCTATTTTTGTTCTTTTTTTTTGTCATATTTTTTTTTCTTTATAAGTTTTTTTAATTAATAATTTTTTATAATTTCATCATTTTAAATTAAATTAGTTTAAATTAGTTGGGAGATAACATTTTGATTAAACTTGGGTTCAAGATTTATTCGATTGAAAGTTTTAGAAATTTAAATCAAATTTAGAAGGTTTGTCCAGTCCAAGATTTTTTTTTACTTTGTTTTTTTTTCTTTTATTTTAGGTTGATTTTTTTCTCATTTTAGTTTTTATTTTTTTATTTTTTTTATAATTTTTTTTATGAAGTTAGCTTTGAATTCATAATCAAGTTTACCGGTTTCAAAAATTAAAATAGTTTGACTTTTGTTTTTTCTTTTTATCTAAATTAATTCATTTTCATTTCACCATTCAAAATTTTTTTCTTCTATTTTTTATAATATCTTAATTTTATATTTATTGTAGAGATGTCTGTGATTTCAAACAGCTTAACAAATTTTTTTGTTTTTATAAAATTTTATAGTTTTATCATTTAATATTAAATTATTTACTAATTAGGTTAAATTTAATTATTTTTATCCTCATTTTTATTATTATTTGTTTTTTTATATTTTATATTTTTTTATATTATTTAAATTATCAATAGAAGGAATAACTCGAACTCTTTATTTTTTTTACTCTAACATTCTTTTCTTATATCAAGAAAATAATTGTCCAACTGAGTAACAGATCTAGTTTTGTCTTCACGAATTGGAGGTGGCACCGTGGTGGAGTACGACTGTTGATTTTCATGGCATCTATGGTGGAGGTTGGTGGTTGACTGTAGATGTTGGTTTCAGATGTGTGATTCAAGAGTTGTTTCTCCTGTTTCTCCTATTATGTAAATTTTGCAGCATGGTAAACTCAAATTTTGTCGCAGTCATGTGAATTCCTTATATTTTTTAATGAGAAAAATCGATGCAGATTTTCTTCTCAACCTTAAAAAAAAAAGAAAAAAAAAAGATAAAATTCATATAGTTTTTTTTTAATTTAGTTGAACATTTTGGATTCGGGATTTCTTATAAAACCACTATCAAGGAAAGAGAACAATTTTAAACTTCCCCTTCATACGGGGTATTTTTGGCTGTTGCTTTCTTTGAATATAGACAGATAAAGTTGATATCATTTTTTTTTCCTGGTATCCTATGTTCTTTGTCGATCTTACCAGTTAAGGATGTTGGATGCTTAAAAATAAATTACAAATAATTGAATGGTAATAAAAAAAATCCAGTTAATTAAGATTTAATGGTAAAGAGCTGCTGGACACAACGAACCCGAGATGATGCCAAAAGAGGCCCAGAATAACGGCTTAAGGCATGTTAGCACCACTGGTACGGAGCACATTTATTCTCACCACAGAAGGCCCAGAATAACGGGCTTCGCAATGCTGAGAGGAGATCTTTTTTCATGGGCAAGGAAGAGGTGGCCCTGCTGGCTATTGAGGCCTTAGGCGGCGAGATTTTTTAGCTAAAATGAAGACCGAGGACTGCGTTGTTACGTACCCGTGACTCTGTGAGTGCGGAGCTTCGAAAGGTGAATATGGTGCGATGGCCATCCTTGATTTTATCGGACTCTCTTCCAAATGCTATAATTACTTGCTCTGTCTCGTGGTTTTTTTAATTTCTAGCCATGAATTCACCGGTGACGAAAAGGGGTGTGTATATAAGAAGGTGCTTACAATAGCTAGGCCCAAGAGAGATTTGCTAGGCTTCTCATTCAACAAAACATTGTCATTTTTGTTAAATATATATGTTTTTTAATAGGGAAAATTACCTGACCATGATGTAGTTTGATATTTATTTCAGGTCACGACTAGTTTTTAGAAAATTACATTTTATATCATTGATTAAAATAGATTTTAAAATTTAATGAAATAACTACAATACCTTCATATATATTAAATAAAAAATCTCACCATTATTGTCCCACTAGTTGTCTCTCTCGAACCTCATCTTCTTTTTTCTTTCATGTTTTTCCGGTCATCTTCTATGTCAAACATGAATTTAAAAGGAAAGATCAAATACAAATCCATTAATTTAGACATCATCGAACACAAATTCTCCTTAAACACTTTTTTATCATATTCTCTCTCATGTTTTGGTGTTGTAATTAATTTCTATTTTGGAACTCAACAATAAAAAAATATTTTTTAATTTTTTTCTTGAATCGAGATTTCAAAATTTGTTGATAGTGTGTTTCGTTATTTTTAAGTCATTAAAATATGTATTTTTTCCTTGATTTAACAAAAAAAATTAACAAATATGGTGCTAAAAATTTCAAAAGCAAATCCTGAAGGTACAATAACTCTAAACAGTTTGATTTATTTTTGTTCAATCAGTAAATTTCAGACTCTCGAACATGTTTTGGAGAGTAGAAAATCAGTTAATTGAATTCTTGTTAAAAAGAAACCCAGATTTTTAAAAAAAAATCAGAGTTAGTATCTACGCAACCTTAATTTTCGAATGTTCTTAGCTAGCCTTTTCGATTTGGTTTGGTAATGAAATGGTAGTTGCAACTTCTCTTATAATTCATGTTCCCTTCACGTTGTCTATTCAGGACAATGCATATTGGTCAGTGAACATGAATCATACAAATTTGTATTTTTTTGTTCCGGGGAGCACTTCTTACTACAGTCCATCCGAGGTGAATGATAATTAACCAAGAATGGATGTGAGCAGGACAGCTTGGAAATAGAATTCAGTAGTGAACGCTCAAGAGCCCGCAGCCACAGAGACGTGGTTTGAAGGAGATGATGACATGGGATTGCATGCCATACACGAAGAAAGTTAGAAGTTTGTTCCATTTTTGTTTTTCCAGTTGATTGATTGCATGACGTACAGTAGATGGCTTGACCTTTTTGTCGACCAGGGATCTTCCAATTTATAAGTTCCTGGCTAGTTCCTCCGAGTTAGGAAGCATCTGTTTTTTAGCGGCATGGTAGATGCACAGTCATGCATTTTAGGTTTCAAAGCTAAAAGGGATCCACAAAGTTTATCGATCTCTTGCCCATTTTATGCTTGCCTGAAGCTGTTTTCTCGTGATCAGTTTTTGCGAGCATCTTTATGCATTTGCGTATATTTCTTACTGTTAGTTTATGTTTATTACATATGTTATGCTTCAACATCATCTTCAACTTGCACATTACTTAAAATTGTCCTAGGCAACCATCAAGGTGGTAATCAAATAATAAGGACTTGGGATCAAGGAGTTTGCTTCCTCTGTGGTTTCAGGTTCGAGTCTTTGGTTGCTCATATGATGGCCACTGGAGGCTTACATGGTCGTTAACTTCAGGGCCCGTAGGATTCATCGTGGTGCGCACAAGCTGGCCCGGACACCCACGTTAATCTAAAAAAAAAAAAAAATTATCCTACGCGTGAGCTACGGAAAGAAGTTCACCTTAATCCTCATATATTGATTTATTATCTAGTCAATTGATATACTAAGAAATTTGAGTTTTGTTGACCAAACAATAAAAAATATGAATTTCATCATTTTTTTTAATCTTCTAATTAAAATTATTGATGGTAAATGGTTATCTAAGTTCATGTTTGAATTTTATCATTTTATTTTATCTTCTAATTAAAATTAGTTAATAATAAAAATTCATTAAAATCTGTCTCAATTTCAAATTTAAATAGTTTTTACTTGAAAATATATATTAAAAAATAACATAAATTATATTTTATAATTATATTTGATAGCTTGAATTATTATATTAAATTAATTTTTAAATATCGGTACAAATACCATAACATACAAAGATTGCTGGATTTTTTAAAATTAAACATGTATATAAGCTGTTCAATTTAATTTTAAGATTTTTTTATATTAAAAAATATAGCATGTTCAATTTGTTTATATTAAAAAAAGGGTTGGATAGCTGGATAGCATGTACAAGATTACTAAAAGGGGCATAATACGCACACAAACACTTACTTACTTGAATGAAAATGACCAGCACAATAATCCACCAAGGTGGTCCCCGTCAATCATACTTTAATCAATCCCAACGTTGACGTTGTTTTTCCCTTATCCCCTCCACCTTTTCACCGTGGTAAGTGTCGCGACGATTTTCTTCCATGGAATCATAGTCGGCAGACGTTTCGAAAAGGCCATCTCATTTCCTATACCTCCTAATTCCTTCCAGTGTACAGTATTTCCTCTTTGAAAACAGGAACGGTAGCTTTCCTTCGAGCAATGCCCCTCTCTGCTTGACATGCTCTATGATTCATCGGGAAGCATCAACATCCCATTCAAAGAACTCATTTTCTTGAAATTAAAACTATTTTGCATGTCAAATTGGGTACTACGACGGACGATTTTCTTCATACAAAGATTAGACGAGTAATCTGCTTTCATTGAAAAGAGCTATACTGGCATGTACTTGGAAGTGGACTCACATGTAAAAGGACATGATAGTTAAGTGAGACCTCCCTTGCTGTGATGTAGATTAGGACATGATAATGTGTGCGTGTTTCCTTGGCAAAGAATAGATTTTTCTTAAGAGTTTTTGTCAAATTTACTTTAATGCGCTCAATCAGTATGATATATCCAACTTCGGTACTTGATTATATGCTAAGCCTAAAGCTTACCTGTGCGAGCTTTAAGTAGATTTTGTTTTTTTGGAAAATCAGCACATCAGTGCCTGTGGTTGCTATCTAAAAAAATAAGTTTTTTTCAAATATTTTTAATTGTAATTTAAAAAAATTTATGTATTTAATGAAAGGGATTATAAAAAAGAATTTTTATATTTAAAATAAATAAAAAATATATATTTATAAATAAAAAAACATATTATTTGTTTTTATAAAACCAATGCTTCAAGCATAATTAGGGGGACAACGTAAAAAACATAAACTATTTTACTAACAAAATAATTTTTTATTTGTAAATGTGTAATAAACATAAGCTACCAATAATATAATCTTGCAAAAGTCATGTGTGAAAATTGTGTTTTTTAAAAGGTAATGGTTGAAAATAGTGATATTTTAAAAAATAATTTAAAATAAACCAACATAGGTTACAAGAAAGGGAGAGAAGAGATAAAAGAAAGAAAAAGAAAAAATAATTTATTTTGAGTATTTTTTTATTTAAATTCAGTCTTTTGAATATTTTCATTTCAATTTTTTTTTTTAGATTTTCAAATCATTTTTCATGTATTAATATTAAAAGTAATTTTTAAACCTATTACAAAATAAAAACAATTTTAAAAAACAAACTCTACTACATACCCCTTTTTTTCTTTCTTTCCCGCAAAACAAAAGGCCTAACGGTCACAAACTAAAATCCTAAAGAGTACTTCAAGTTCAAGTAGTCTTCATCCATTAAACCACCATGCGAGGCAAAGTACAGATATTCTCTTAGCTCCTAACAAAACCCACGTATGGGAAACTACAGTATTCCCTGAACTCATCTGATCTTGTCTGCTTTTGGCAATTAAAAAACTGTGACCACCAAAAAGCCAACAAAAACAAACCCTGATCCTCTGGGGACCGAGATATACCAGATTCCTCTTTTAATTGAACTCACACGTGACTAACATACTCCTTTACACTTTACAGATTTACCACAAGCCTAACACGCGCCCCACCTCTCCTCACTCTCTCCACCGTCCTCCTGTCCCTCAATCGAATGGCCAATACCTCTCCATTTCTCCATGATATCTTCACTCCGTCACCACGCCAATCTCTCACAAAAAATCACTGTCTTCAATTCCTTAAATAAAAATTTAAAACCCTGTCTTTCATTTTGTTCTCTCTTTCTCCCAGTATAAGAAACCATGTTACTTAAGGCGGCACCAGCCTTTTCTCTGCTGAATACTAGAGGGGATAGTTCGGGTCCCCTGTTTTCCTCCGCTTCTTCTTTGTCTCACAATAATCTTGCTGTTTCTCCTTCAATTCTTCGCACAAAAACTGGGTCTGGATTTCTTGTTTGTGCTTCAAAAGGGGCTACTAACAAGTCTCTAACTGGTGTTGTCTTTAAGCCTTTCGAGGAGGTTAAGAAAGAACTGGATCTCGTGCCTACTTTGCCACATGTTTCTCTTGCTAGACAGAAGTTTACTGATGAGAGTGAAGCCGCCATCAATCAACAGATCAAGTGAGGTTTTTTTCTTTTTTCTTTTTATTCTTCTTGTCGAGCGACTCTTCTTTTGCGGTGAAGAAATGAATTATTTTCTTTAATTGATGTAAAAAATGATATCTTTATATTGGAGCTGGATTAAAGATTCTATTTTTTTTCCTGTGTCACGAGTCTTTTTATAAGATCCTTTCTTTCTGATCTCTTGGGCTGTTTTTTTCCACTGATTTGTTTCTTGTGCTCTGTTCTGCAACTTTTGTTTTTCTGTGGAAGATCGGTTTGCGCTATCTTTAGCATCAATTCTGAGTGAATCAGTATTGCTGAAGTACTCTCACGTAGTCTTTTTCAATATCTAGATCTATGTTTTCTAACCATAAATTATGTCTTTTTTTGAATGACAGTGTGGAGTACAATGTCTCATATGTGTACCATGCCATGTTTGCCTACTTTGATAGAGATAATGTGGCACTCAAGGGCCTTGCCAAGTAAATTCTCGTGGAAAGTCTCTGTTCTTATAAGATTCCTCCTCGGTTGTATGTTGTTCACGCTTATTTATGGTGTTGTCTCTAATAGTTTTTTCAAGGAATCAAGTGTTGAAGAAAGAGAGCATGCTGAGAAATTGATGGAATACCAGGTAATTAGCTTCACATTGTGATATAGTCGTCTATTGTTTTTCAACTTTTCAATTTAGCTTTAGAAGTTTTTTATTAGTTTTACAATGTAATTGAATCTTCTGTTACTGTTGTGAAATCTTTCAGAACAAAAGAGGTGGAAAAGTGAAGCTGCATTCTATATTGATGCCCCTCTCGGAGTTTGATCATGCGGAGAAAGGAGATGCGCTGTATGGTGAGTTTTGACTAACCTTGCATAAGTTAAAATGAGAAGTTAAGCAAAATGGATAGATTTTTTTAGTCATTGAAGCTGTTTTGTGAGTCCAATGTCATTTGCCAGTGCTTTGAATATTTCTTCTCATTCTATGTTAATTTTGACCATGTACTGAACTGATCATGCTAAGTCATGTAGTTAATGTATTGGAATGCGATTGATTTACACTAGGTCTATGCTCGAATATCTCAATCAGGGCATGATTATCTTTTTTCTTTCTTGGTGCTTATCTGTTTCTTGGCACAAGGTATAGTTGCGAATTTGACCTGATGGGAAATATTCAGTGCTGAAACTACATGGACTTGTGTTAAGAATCGTGTGTTAGTTATGGCTTCATAAGCAGCTTCTCAAATACTAGTCTTTGTCTCTGTGTTCTTAGGCTTATGATGTATGTTTAACTTAAAAGAATTTATATGCATCCATTAGTTTACAAGAAATGGCCAGCAAAATACAATATTTTGGTTAACATTAGGAGTTGAGAAATTGATGGATGAGTTGAAATCTGTGCTGCAATGCACTGGCGTCTGTTTTGTTAAGTTATGAAATATTTAGTTTTATCTTCAATTTACCTTATTGTTGATTCAGCTATGGAGCTTGCCTTGTGTTTGGAGAAACTAACAAATGAAAAGCTCCTGAACTTGCACAGTGTAAGACATTTCCATTCCTCAAGTTAGAATTTAATGTACATTACTTCATTACATGGTAAATTTCACTTTGCACTTAGCAAGTAATGCTGCGAGTAGTATAACCTTTTGGGAGACAAATTTTTTTATGCTTTCTAGTTTTGTTTGCCAAGTGCTTACAATTTGAATTAAATTCTGTTCAACAGGTGGCTGATCGGAACAATGATGTGCAGTTGGCAGATTTTGTTGAAAGTGAGTTTTTAGCCGAGCAGGTATGTATAGCTTTCATGTTGGCCTACTTCCACCGACTTTTATTTCACGTTTATGGCAGGCCAGCTGAATTCGGGTTTTGGCCTTTTTAATTGTGTGCTCTGTAGGTGGAATCTATCAAAAAGATCTCAGAATATGTTGCTCAGCTGAGAAGGGTGGGCAAAGGACATGGTAAGGAACTCTCCTAAACAAAGTTCTTCCTTCGCCGTATTTATTTAAGAATTTTAAATGTGTTTTTTTTCATCCTTTCTTTGAACTGATTTACTTTTTCTTTGAATTATCAGGAGTATGGCACTTCGACCAGATGCTCCTCCGTGGGGAAGAAGCGGTTGCATAATTATGAAGCGATCTTGCTTAGCGTACCGTTTATGAGATCGTTTTATGCAATCTTTTTTTTTTTAATCTAGTTTTTGTTCAGAGGTTTTTGGAATGTGTTTCAGTGGTTGGTTAAACATACTTTAATGTTGTCCAGGATCGAACACGAGCTTAGCCATCGTTCTTAGAGATTTAAGGTGGTTCAAAATTTATGGTTATCCTTCATTCCTAATTTTAGAGTATCTTGTTCTGCAATGGCAACCACTACAGAAAGAAAAGTGTAAAGGGAAATGGTTAAAGACCGTCAGCCGTTCTACTCGCAGTATGCTGAGTCGAATTCTTGGTGGGCTCGTGTGCGTGTGCTATGATACGATTCCCCAGAATTATAAAGTTGAAATCGAAGCGAGTTGATACGGGATAAATTGAAACATTCTTGGTGGGCTCGTGTGCGTGTGCCGTGATACCTTACCCGAATTGAATCTGGATTTGAGTTTTAAAATAATATTAAAAATATTTATATAATGATTCAGATCAATTCAAGTAAGTTAATTTTTATGATATGTAATCTAGGTTTTGTTTTTAATTAGTCTTTGCTTTTGATTAGGATTTAAAATAGATTTTAAAATTATGATAATTATTATTTTACTTTTATATTGATTAGTCAATGAGAGTTAACTCTCTTGTGACTTAGATGCTGTTCAAATTGATTTGAGTGTTAATAGTTTTAAAAGAATAATAATAATAATTTTTATTTTTTTATAGTTAATTAGATTTATAGTTAATTAAACTAATGATCTGAATCTCGATGGTAAGCTCCAAATCAAGTTGGTAATCTCGAAATCAAGTTTTGAATTTACGAGAATAGTTATTTTTATATTAATATTGATTTAGGTTAATTTAAATTGATTTTTTCATTAACATTTTGAAATTTGGAGTTTTTGGTTGTGATATTTTAGAAATAAAAAAATTATAAATATTATCTCTCAAAACTTGTAATTTTATACTTTTATTTTAAAAATATAAAAAAATAATTCTAAAATAATAAGAGAAACATATTTATTTTTATACTGTTACCTGTATTTGTTTTAATCACTGCATTTCAATCTTTACCGTAATCATTCTTTTTATCCCATGAAGGGTAAGATTGTCTAATCCTAGTCTTCAATGATCATCAATCAAATCTGCCCCCGATATGAAAACATGCAATAGCATTTCTTGACGCGACACCACTTTCAAGTGCTTGTCACCTGGCAAATCCTTATTTGCCAGCTAGGGATGTCGAGGCTGATGGTACCTAATTTCTATTCCTACCGGTTCAAGAGATCGAGATTGCACCTGTAACGTGAATTGTTCGGGCCGACGGCATTTATCTTCAAGTGTCCAATGATGAAGCGAAAATGACAAGTAGCCCACGGCCGGGAATCAATCCAAGGATTATCGGCCCAGAATAAAATTAAGACTTTGGTTTGGGCTGAAATATAGCACTTGTTGACAACGTGGAAAAAAATCTAGACCAATCACAGCAACATCTGGCCATCTGGGTCAGCTGCGAATTGATTTCATTAACCCCCCCGGCCCCCAATAAAAATAAAAATAAAAAAGACTGAAAGTTTTTTTTTTTTTTTCACGGGTTTGAGACAGATAATTTGAGGCAACAAGACATTTTGAAGCAACAGAAAAGGTTTATCTTTTTCCATTTTCTGGATTATATGTGCAAAAATGATTATGAAACCAAGGGATATTACGGTGGTAGGTATTGTTTTTAATGTTTTTTATTTAAAAATATTTTTTTTAATATTAACACTTTAAAATAATAATAAAAAAAATAATAATTCAATCGTTACTCCAGGCTAAATAAACAAATAAACCTCAAAATTTAAAATCTCATCTCCATTAATTTCCTTCTCAAAACTAAGCCACCGCTATGTCACCACCAAACCCAGCCGCTATATAAATTCAAGCCACGTAGAACAATTGCAGCAACCAAATATTAAGAGTATTTAGAGGTATGTTGATAGTTATTTTTAAAAATATTTTTATTTGGAAATATATTAATATAATATTTTTTTAAAAATGATTTATAATATTAATACATTAAAATAATTTAAAAATATAATTTTAAATAAAAAATCAAAATCCAATTTTTTTATATTTATTTATTTATTGAAAACCAGCACATCAAATTACATAAAAAAATATTAAAGATATTTTTTAAAATTTTAAATACTTTTTAAAAAATATAAAAACAAAAACAAAAACTACACCAAACACTCTTTAAAAGTAGCATGGTTAGTTCGTAGAACTTAAATCTAGGACTGAATCTCTATAAATGAAAAATCAAGACATTTTTTTCTTGCGGAAAATGATATTTTTATCAATGAATTAATGAATAGGTACTAGGACTCCTAGAATTGTATTCCTCTTCTTGCATGATTACGAGGCTCGTCATGAAAATGATAAGTGTATCTTAGTGTTTTTGTTTTCATGGGAGCACCGAACTTTTAAACAAAATTGATTTTTTTTTTAATTTTAATATACTGGTATTAAAAATAAATTTTAAAAAATAAAAAATTATTATTTTAATATATTTTAATATACTGGTTGTAAAAAGAATTAGCATTTTTTCCCTCATATTTGAATATCAAAATTTCGTCATCGTACTAGATGATTAAAAGAATTGCAATGGTATAGGGATGAAGCAGGGGTACTGCCCTCTTGCAAAATTTGCAACTCTAAAGGGAGAAAAAACCACGTGCCATCATATTATTGGGTTACTTGCATCACGGCGAAAAACAAAAGCATCTTAATCGTGGCGAAAATCAGCAAGGCGCAAGCGATACACCGCAGCAACAGCGTTTTCTCTCTTCTCCTTCTTGAAAACCGTGAAGGCATCCTTTCCCTGTTGATCAATTCCCAACTGTACATTCTTCTCTCTTTACCACTCTACTACTGTCTACAAAGAGGAAGAGGAGAGAAACTATAGACGCAACAATGTTTGCTATGCTGATCTTTGTGTTGTTATCGATAATGGCGCAATTAAAAGCTGATCATGGATTCGATGTCCGTCACCACCTGTCCACTGTAACAAAGTCTCTCTCTCTCTTTCTCTAGATAATCTAATTTAATTTTGTTTATGGAATAACTTGGTTAGTGCTCGCTACCATAGGATCACAAATCAGTGTTCTCGAAGAAGAGAAAACAAGCGAATTGTTAATTAGTTTAAGTGTAATTATTTAATTTTGTTTGATAAATCATGTGCAGATATGATGCAGTGAAAGATATTGTCAAAGCTTCTGCTAATAGCATTCCTGATGGTTGCACTCCTATCCACCTAAACCTTGTGGTAACTTTTTTCTTCTTGCAAAACTTTAGATTGATGTTTTCTTGTCGTTCATTTGGAATGTTTAAAGTCAATTCCGTAGCTTGAGCAACTAGAGCGTCTAGATGGCTTGAGTTTGTCTTGGTGGTTTTTGCTTTACAGCTGTTGGTGTTCGAATGCTAAAATTTTGGGTTTAAGCTAGCTGATAATGTAGCAGATTGTCTATAAACTTTGATTAAGATTTGCTAATTTGCCGCCGAGTACCTGCTCAAGTAACTAACTGATTTTGAAAGATGTTTGGGTTTAATGTGTTTTTTTTTTTTGGGGTACGATTAGTTTCTAGGTTTTGGGCATGATTTTGCACTTACGGAAAAATTTGAATTTCCCATCTGTCTCCGAAGATGATTCCCTGGACTCAGGCGTGGCTTCTTTTAAAAAAAAGCTGTGATGCCCTCAGAATTACTTCAAGCATCATTTTTCTTTATAAATGAAAACTTTCAGATGTGAACATAATGTATTATGCACTTGAAATCAAGGACTTCCTACCAAAGTCAGGAAAACGGCACTAATTGTAGTTTCTGAGTTATTGAAATTTGTAGAACTGGAGCATGCGAGTTATCATATAGTGTAACTTGTATGTTAGCATGCCGTAGTGTGTGACAGTTGGAACGAGCCATGCATCCGTTCCTAATGTAGGTGTCACTTGTAGAATTTGCTTAAACCATTTTGACGTTTTCCTTTTTTTTAAGGGATGATATCTGGAGCTATCACTTTCTTTCTTGGTACCTTTTTAATGATAACATGACCCTTTTGCTTGGACATTTTACATTGTTGGTTACTTTGGATGGCATCTTTCTGATTCAACCTTTTAATTTTCTGGGTTTTTATGTTAATTTCTTCTAATTCTTGTAGTGATTAGGTGCTCTGATTAAAGTTATTACTGTGTATTTAAAACCACAATGAATTTTAATCCTTTGGAATTTACTAGGCAAGACATGGAACTCGTTCCCCTACCAAAAAGCGAATGAGAGAGTTAGACAAGCTGGCTTCTCACTTGGAAGAGCTCATAAAAGATGCTGAAGAACAAAATTTGTCCTTGGAAAAAGTTCCCTCATGGTTACAGGGATGGGAATCTCCCTGGAGAGGGAAATTGAAAGGTGGAGAATTGATCAGGAATGGAGAAGAAGAAATGTACAATCTTGGAATCAGGATCAGAGAGAGATTTCCAGAATTATTTGAAGAGGAATACCACCCGGATGTTTATCCTATAAAGGCTTCACAAGTGAGCTCTGTTCTAAGATACTCTACAAGGAAAATTGTCTTTTCAATATCTTTTTTAGATTTTAAATCTGAGAGACTGGTCTCTCCAATCAATCCCAACTTCATACCTGTGCTGTTCTTGTAGTCTTTTACTTTTTCATCCGGTTAATTTCATTTACTTCCTTGTTATTCTCTCTAATCTGATAGATTCCTCGCGCATCAGCTAGTGCTGTGGCATTTGGCATGGGGCTGTTAAGTGAGAAGGGAAGTCTGGGACCTGCACGACAACGAGCTTTCGCTGTTACAAGTGAAAGCCGTGCGAGTGACATAATTTTGAGGTTTCATGATTGTTGTGGAAACTATAAGGTACCGTCCAGTTTCACTCCTTTTTTTTTTGTTCATGTTTTATGTTTTTATGCAAACCAAACAACTTGTACATTCTAAGTCAATATTTATTTTGTATGGTTATTTACTTTGTCTTCCCAATTTCTGAGCCCAAAGATAATAGCTTCATTACTTTAAAATAATTATTTTCTTTGTAAACGGATTTTAGATGGGACTTGTAGATTTGGACACTAGGTGATGACTAGGATAGGATTTGTAATTTATTGAAGTTATTAAGATACATAAAAGTTGTGGATTTGCATATTAGCCCATGTTCTCTGTCCAGAGTTGTTATGATGCAGTCAATTTCCTCTCAGAATTACATGTATGGGTTCAGGTTTTTAGGAAGAGGCAGGAGCCTGCTGTTGATAAGCTTAAGGAACCTGTCCTGGATGAAATCACTTCTGCATTAGTGAGCCGCTATGGACTCAATTTTACTAGACAGGATGTTGATATGTTGTGGTTTCTGTGTAAACAGGTGACGATGACTCTGTCTCTTTGACTATATAGTATGAAATAAATCTCATTCTGTTATGGGTCTTGAATTAATTTATTTAGTTTACTTACTTCCGGTGCAATGTGCCATTGGATTTTCAATTTGGCAGGAAGCATCTGTCTTGGATATAACTGATCAAGCTTGTGGTCTCTTCAGCCCTTATGAGGTAATCTGGATTTTGGAGCTGTGTTATTTTAGGTTGGTGATGAATGAATGCTGTTCACAACTTTTCAACTTGGTTTTTATAGGAAAATTTGAGCTGTCCTTAATAATTGTCCCTGATTTCTGTATGTCAATAAAATCATGAAGTCTGTCTAGCATGATCACTTGAATAGTTCTTCTTTTTTTGGTCTATGTGTTAAAAGAAATGAGAAAATAGAATGCTCATGCTGGATTGACAAGAAAGTTATACATGGCTGGTTAGCTTCAGAAAATTGGTGCATTTGTAATTGTATCGTAGGGTGTTTTTATATGAAACCTGCAATGGTAATTTTTCGATACAAGCTAAAGAAGCATTTCTCTTTTCTGCTTTATCGATATTGATCAGCAACCTATACACATTCTTAGGTTGCTTTGCTGGAGTGGGCAGATGATCTGGAGATGTTTATATTGAAGGGTTATGGTAATTCAATAAATTATCGAATGGGAGTGCCATTGCTTGAAGATGTTGTTCAGTCCATGGAGCAAGCCATTAAAGCAAAAGAAGGTAATTACAAGTTGTCAAATGCTGGAGTCTGTGTTCTTGTTTTATGTTGTTGGTTAATTGTGTCCCTTTCTTTAGGTTACACAGTTGTGTCTCATTGTTGAACAAAGCATATTTTAACTTTCATAGTCCCTTTGTTGAACAAATATTTTTTCTTTCATAGGCATTAGTGAGCTGTGGGCAAGGAGCAACCTATTGAATTTTTTTGTGATTTTTTTTTTAGATTTGCTTTTTGATCAGGTTAGCTTTTGGCACGATCTAAAACTAGCTTGCTAAAGCCCAGCATTGAGTGCTAGGACCATCAACACTTGGCTATCTGATTACCCTAGTCATTTATTTACAAGCTTATTTTACATCTTATATTTTGTTCAAAGTTTGAAGTCTTCATTGGTTGCTATTGTTAATTCAATTTCAATAAGATATTTACAGCCACCAAAGGGTGTAAATGACGTGGTAAGTTGAGTACCTGTGACAACCTAGGTCATGGTTTAAATTCCTACCCTTGGATACCCATTAGGGGTGATCATTTTCGGTTCGGTTCGGTTTTTATCAAAAAAAAAAGTAACCAAACCGAAAAAAAAAATTTTTGAAAAAAAACCCGAAACCGGGTCAAACCGACCGGTTCCGGT
>NW_011499845.1:1994403-2095913 GCF_000495115.2 Populus euphratica | reverse complement strand
TTTTCGGTTCGGTTTTTTCGGTTATTTTTTTTCCAGTTTTCTCGGTTTAATCGATTTTTCGGTTTTTTTGCTCACCCCTAATACCATGACAACCTATGTATGGGACCAGTTAGTTGAAGGGCCTGGGTTAAACAAGGGCGTGGCCCACTCGGTGCAAATTGGGGCCTGGCTTGTCCAATCCTGAGTGGTGGAGGATTTGTTTTGGGATCGCAAGGTTCTGCAGAGACCCCAGTTCCTCGTAGATTACCAAAAAAAAAAAAAGAGTTATAGCTGTCATCTTCAATGAACTAGTTAAGGCTTTTTGGTGGAAATTTTTCTTCTGTGGTGCTAAGAGAAACAAAACATGATAAAGATGAACCTTTTCCTCCTCTATCGTTGTTGTTGTTGTTCTATTGTTGATTGTCGTCATCTTATTATTATTGTTATCAGAAAAGCATGCTCCTGGAAGTTATGAGAAGGCAAGGCTGCGTTTTGCACATGCAGAGACTGTGGTCCCATTTTCATGTCTGCTTGGACTTTTTCTAGATGGTTCTGGTGAGTTGATTTCATCCTTGGACTCCATTTTTAGCATCTCTCTCTGCATGACTGAAACAATTTCATGATTATATTTATATGCCTATCAATTCAGCCACAGATGCAATACCTCCATAAAGGAGTCTATCTGTGTTGTATACTGAATCACCATTCACTTTCAGAATTTCAAAAAATGCAAAGGGAAGAACCTTTGGAACTTCCTCCAAAACCTCCCCAGAGTAGAAATTGGCATGGCAGCACTGTGGCTCCTTTTGCTGGTAACAACATGCTGGTCTTGCACAGCTGTCCTGCAAATTCTGAAAGCAAGTACTTTGTCCAAGTTCTCCACAATGAACATCCCATTCTGATGGCGGTATACTTTGCTAGTTCACGTGCTGATTATGCTTATGATTTTATGTGCTTTCTTGATATGTACTTTTATAAAAAATAAAAAAAATCAAATACTAACTTTTATGTTTTTGTGAATAGGGCTGTAATGGTTCTGATGTTTGCCCATTTGAAGAGTTTAAGGTACTAGCATCATTCAACGCTTTGGTTCTAATTTACATGATTGATTCACCTATGCTGATTGCATATTCTTTTTCCTTCTTCAGGAAAAAATAGTTGCTCCTCATCTGAAGCACGACTATAACAGTTTGTGCACTGTACACCTGGAAGCACCAGAGCAGAAGCCTGTACCTAGTAAGTTATCACAACTGTTTCGCTGGCTCTTCTCTATGCAGAATGATGATAAACAGTCCACGAAAGATGATTTATAGTTTGTTGTTGAAGAATCAGAGAAAGAAGATTTCTTACATGCTACTTTTTCCTTCTTGGTGCTCCTCCATGTATGCTGATTTTCAGCCAAGGCCAGCTCTCCCTTTTAGCCGAGTTTCTTTTGGATTGATCTGATTGTCTCTCGGAACCGAACTTACTGGCATGATTCTGAATTCTGATCTAGTATTTTTTTTCTGACAGATCTGTGCCTCCTTTTAACAGTTCTACTCCCTTTTGTACACCTGAAAGGGAAATAATCTTGTAATTTCATGTAGATCGCCTGATGGCTTTGATGGCTTTAGACTTTAGTTTAATACCATCCCTTTTCTGCCCTATGGAACTTCTACTGGTATTCTAGGTGTATGTTAATAGGCTTCACTTTGCCTGTATCCCGTTTTCCACGATCAGCTACCATACGGATCTAGCCATTGTCTCTGCAAACGGCGGTGTTGTTTAAATTTTTATGTACATTTATCTATATATAATAACAAGAATTTGTAGAGAGCAGCATATTGTGTAGGAATAAGGGTTCGTAATTTTAAAACAATATTATTATCGCCAGAGCATCTTTTTATTGCGCTAGGAAAAATTTAACCCTATCAATAATATATGCTTGCTAAGATAACGATGACTGATTGAAAATCGACTCTCCAATCTCTTTATTTTGTTTCTTTTCACTTCTAACGTTCCTCTTTTGTCTAAGCATGGCTCTTATTTTTTATATCTAGAAAAAAACTTTTCCTAGGTCATAGCGTTTACATAGTTCTGTGAGGTTCCAAGACCAAATTCAATGGGGATGCACCCAGCGCGCGTTGTTGAAGGTTAGTACAAAAGAAATTATATTAATTTATTAGTTAATTGACTTTTTCATCCCAAGAAGCCCGTCTAGCTCAGTTGGTAGAGCGCAAGGCTCTTAACCTTGTGGTCGTGGGTTCGAACCCCACGGTGGGCGAAAGCTTTTTTGTAGTCTAATCACAGTGCGCAGATCACGTGCTTTTGTAATATAATCAGAGTAAATTCCTCCATCCATTTGGACATGGTATATTCAAAAATAAATAAATTAAATAATGATTTTAAGATTACAGATTTTATTAATTTACTAATTCTTGATATATTTTTATATTTCAGAAAAAAATGATTTTTTTCCCAATACTTTTCAACAAGTGTATCTTGATCCAATTACGTGTATTTTAAAATGATTTATATTTTTATTAATGATTTATAATTTTACATTTAAGTTTTTCTAATAATTTTTTTTTCACATTCTTTTATATTTGAAAGTACCCACTACACTTAAATTTAAAACACTTTTTTCAAGTAGGTTATCTAGAAGTAGATAACTTGTCTTTCAAAAAAATACTTAAAGCCAAAAAATTAAACGGATGTCTTGTTTGTTTCCAGAAATTATTTTTCTGAGGATCTTTTTCCTCACTTTCTCATATTTGGTAAACATAAAGAAAGTGGGTCAACGAGATTGATTTACGCTTTATACAAGGAAAGTATTTTCCTTTCCTTTGTTAACAAAACACGTTTCTTCCCTGTCGCGGTACAATCATACAAATTGATTGGTTATTGCTTTGAGTTTTTTTTCTTTTTTATTTGGTAACATGGTGAAAGTATTTTTTAATTAAAATGAAATTTTTTAAAATATAATGTATAAAAATTATAAAAATATTAATTTAATATTTTTAAGATAAAAAATAATTAATGAAATTATTATTATTATTATTAATATTAATATTTCATTATTTTTCAATTTTTTTATATATTAGATTTAATATCTATTATTTTAATTATTATTTATTTTGTTTGAAATAATTTATGATATTAGAATTTTTTTAATTTTATTCTCATTCATTTTTTAATTTGTAATATTTATTTTTTATTATTTTAATAAATTTAAAAATTAAATAAAATATTAATAAGTTATTTTCAACTTATTTTCTATAATATTATCAAATACTAAAAAATATTTTTTAATTTATTTTTCATGATTTTATTAAACATTAAAAAATAATTTATTTTTATAAAATTTACTTTTTTAAAAAAATTATTTTTTTATAAACAAACAAAGCATAAACGAATCTTTTACCCACCATTTGAATAAATCTTTTGAGGGCAAGCCAAATGCTTTTAAATTCCTTCTTTTTTTTATTTTTTAATTAATCAAACACTTGAAATGTTTTTCCTAAAAATGTACACGTAATATTATGTATTGAAAGTCTTAAATCTCAATTCAAATATAAATTCATCCATCCATCACTCTCCACGTGTACATTGGCCTGCAAGGTCACAGCCATACAACCCCTCAAAATAAACGAAGAATCTCAGTTTTCCGTTTATATTTAAAATGCTGTAAAAAAACGCAAGCACTATATATATGAGTAAATTACATAAAAACCGCTGTTTTCCACCAAAAATACCAACTCGAGCTACTACCCCCTGCTCAAAACCCTAACCCCCACTCCGCTCTCCCCAAACACACACAGACCACAAGAATAAATCTTCAAAGACGCAAAATACCCATTTCGATCAATCATGGCGACGCACTCACCAAATCTGGAGTGTCGCATGTACGAAGCGCGATACCCAGAGGTTGACATGGCAGTTATGATTCAAGTGAAAAACATCGCCGACATGGGCGCCTATGTTTCTTTACTCGAGTACAACAACATCGAGGGTATGATCTTGTTTTCGGAGCTGTCTCGCCGTCGGATTCGGAGTGTTAGTAGTTTGATTAAGGTTGGCCGCATCGAGCCTGTCATGGTCTTACGTGTCGATAAAGAGAAAGGCTATATTGATTTGAGTAAGAGAAGAGTTAGTGAAGAGGATATTCAGACTTGCGAAGAGAGGTACAATAAGAGCAAGCTTGTTCATTCTATCATGCGACATGTCGCTGAGACTCTGGGTATTGATCTGGAGGTAATTTTCTTTCTCGAATTTAAGGTTTTTTGTGGTTAATTGTGTCATTTTGATTTCAGTTTAGTGAAATTCTATACTGTGCCTTTTTGAGTGTTTATATATAGAATTTTAGGTATCTATTCATAAGTAAATTTCTGGGTTTTTTTTTTCCTCGATGTAATATTAGGGTTTTATGAGATTATTTTTTTGAAATTCGAGATTGTACAGTTTCTATTTATTGAAATTAAGGGGTGTTTAGGCTATTTTGTACTTTTTTTTTTATTATAAATCTCTGTTGTTTCAAGAAATTGAATGGGGAATCTTACCTGGAGTGAGGTTAATTTATTTTACAAGGCAGCTAATTTGCTGCGATGGTTTCTTGTTCTTGTTTCTGGATGTGCTCCTAACTGCAAAGAGTACACAAGGGAATTTTATTGGTGGCTGAACTTAATTGAACCAATATAATAATTTGTTTGATTTCAATATATTCCATTCATCTGCTCCTGTAATGTGTGGTTTTTGTTCAGTGACATGCTTCTTTCCCAGATTTTCTTTTGCGTTCATCATGACCTGAGAAAACACATAACAGCATGTCATGGTCAAGAATTTGAATGCTTTCAAATAGGGCATACCTAAAGAAAATCGGTACTTATTACAGGAATTGTATGTCAATATTGGCTGGCCTTTGTACAGGAAACATGGACATGCTTTTGAGGTGAGAATTTGAAGCTCTTCTTTGTGGAGATTTTTCCTTCATCTTAACCTGTTATGCAGTACTTAAGAAGTTGAATGCAGGCATTCAAAATCATGGTGACTGACCCTGATTCAGTTGTGGGTTCCCTCACTCGTGAAGTCAAGGAAACTGGCCCTGACGGACAGGAGGTAATCATTGTTCAATGAAGTCTTTGTCATATTCTTGGTTGATTACTAATATTTACTTCATGGGACAGGTAACCAAGGTAGTGCCTGCTGTGTCAGAGGAAATCAAAGAAGCTTTGATTAGGAATATCAGGAGAAGAATGACCCCACAGCCACTGAAGATAAGGGCTGATATTGAGATGAAATGTTTCCAGTTTGATGGCGTTCTCCACATTAAGGTCCAATTTTATTCTCTTAGTTTTGCCTTCATTCTTCTCCTATGGATGGTGTTAATGCACATGACCTAAGTTTACTGAATGTAGACTTTCTAGTTTCTTGATGCCATTCTAAATTACAAAAGCTACCTTTGACTTTGCAGGATGCAATGCGGAAAGCTGAGGCTGTTGGCAATGCAGATTGTCCTGTGAAAATCAAACTGGTTGCCCCTCCTCTTTATGTTCTCACCACACAAACCCTAGACAAGGTAAGCCTTATCTTGGGAACTCTCTTGGGATAAACTAGAGAGCCTTAGGTGATGATAAATTTGTCTTTTTAAAAAAAATCATGTAGGCAGTTGTGAAATTCTATGTGCAAGTCCCAACTCCCAAATAACTGATGAAGTGATACTTTGGGAGAATGGCAATTGTGTAATGCTTATGTCTACATGCTGAATCTCATTGCTTTTATATTCTTTGATGCTTTACTCAACATAAAAGCGAGTAGGCAGAGATATAATTGATTATACAATGACGCACAAACACATGTTAGAGGATATAAGTAAATGGTCAAACTTGCTGTGTATTTTTTTTATTCTCCTCCCTTGCACTTGAGGTGACAACAATGCTTTGTCCCTCACCTTTTTTTCCATTTCTTTTTAATCACCTGGTAGGGAGTAACTAGCTTGCCTTATAAAGTGAAGGACAGTTCATTTTCAGATTTTGAAATTTCCTAGGTGGTGATTCATGCAAGATGGCAAGTTGTCACTGGCATGGTAAATCAGCCTTCAGAAAAAAGAACTCTGATCAATTAGGATTTTTATCGTGTAATGTCACTTAATTTATGTTGAGCTATTGTTGCAAATTTGTTGGAGGCCAGAATATGAACTTGGCTGGTACCTGTTGATGATTAGCCAATTTACAGGCCAGTATTCTGATTCCTATGATTTGTTTTCAAGCTAGAGTCAAAGGTCCTGTCAACTGTATTTTTAGCCGCTTCCTTGGAGATAATTATGGGATGCTGTCAGATCAATGGCTAGTATGTTGCTGATGAAATGCTATGATTTCTACTGGTCTATGCAGGAACAAGGAATACAAATTCTCAGCCAAGCAATTGCTGCTTGCACTGAAGCAATAGAGGGGCAGAAAGGGAAACTTGTTGTGAAGGAGCCACCGAGAGCAGTGAGTGTCAATTTTTCATCTGCTCAAGGGTTTTTATTTTTTAAACACTCAGTGAAACTTGAATCCAGCTCTGACCTTTCGGTGTCAGTCCAAAAGGGCTTCTTTTTGGACTATTTGTTTACTTAATGTATAACTTGAGTTCCATTCTGGGCTTCTCTGACTTGGTGTATTGTATTTTAGGTGAGCGAACGAGATGATAAATTACTTGCTGAGCACATGCTTAAGCTACGGAGTGCCAATGAAGAGATCAGTGGCGATGAAGATAGTGGTGATGAAGAAGACACAGGGATGGGAGATGCTGATGTGGAGAACTCAGCGGGCATAGTGGAATGAAAAAGGCAACGGATACTGCTATATTTTTTTTGTTGGAAATCATTTTCCCAAATTTTTTAACAAGGTTTTGGGAGCGTTGTATTGATGAGTTATTTTACCAGTTTACTGAATCATTGATAGTTTTTAGGAGGATACAGAAGAAGTTACTGATCTAACTGGTAAACAATTTGCTCTCATTCTCAGTGTTGCCCTGCTGCTATTATTCTTGTAACTTTCGCTTCTTTTTTCCCCTCGTAGTCTTCCACGAAAGTCCTAAACTGAAATGGTGGGGATAGGCTTTTCTATTTTGCGTTGCTTTCGAGATTTATTTTGCATAAAAAGGAAATGGTTTAGATGCCAGGATGATATAAATAAAAAAATTACAAGTACGCAACTGTTGGTAAAATTCGCGACTTGTAGGAATCCTGTGGCTGGAACTTCTCACTATCCGTTTAGCTTAAGCAGTGTTTAGAGCAAATGGATTCTTGGTTCTTAATTGACCACCGTGGAGGTAACTCGCCAATCAAAACAAACCACATGTAACTTTCTCCTTTTGAGGGGCTGGATTCAATGCTCATCGCTGTACTAGCCCGTTTGCCCGTCGGCTGCTAAATGAGGCCTTTCTTATTTTTTTTATTAAACTATAAGGACATTAAAATAAATATTCACAAAAAAAATCATTCTAGAGAAAAAAGTTTTTAATCAAAATTCCTCTTTCTTGCTCATGCATTTTTTTTGACAATCTCTCTTTCATCAAAAACATTTTTTTTTAATAAAAGGCTTAAGCAATTAAAATACATATTTCTAATAATTTTAATAGTTTAAATTAGGGGGAAAATGCACCTTTTTATATAAAAAATCTCATTCCTTATTCATGTTTTTTTTTTAATTTATGAAAACATGTTTTTTTTAGTATGGTTTGAAATAAAAAAAAATTATCATTAAAAAATATGAATTTATAATTTTAACATGGTTATATGAAAAATAAAAGAATAAAAAATAAAAATAATAAAAAATTATAATAAAAATGTCAGCGATAGTGCCCATATAGTTAAAAGGCAAACTTTTAAAGGGTGAAGTTGCTGGAAACCAAATGTCAACAAATTTCTTGCTTGCTAAACTGGACGGGTTTTCTTTTCTCCTTTGTAAAAGTAAAAAAGGTCAACGATAGTGCCCATTTAGCTAGAAGGCAAACTTTTAAAAGGCCCCTTTGCCCTTTCTCTCTCTTCTCCTCCAAGAAAACGACATTCAAAATCCTCCAATGCCATCTCCTGTCTCTGCCTCCTAAAACCCTAACCATAAAACCCTCTCAAAACGCCACCACTTTCACTCGGCTCCGCCCAAGATGTCGGTGATGCCACTAGTACCAAGGGCGTTTGACTGTAATGATCCCAAATCGTCAAATGATTATGAAAATAATTCCAACACTAATTATAATTTACTAGTTGATTTGAAGATTTAATGGAAGGCGTGTAAAGGAGCGGCGGCAGTGGATTACATACCAGTGGTTGATTCAATCACTGAACTGTCGATGTATAAAAAAACATGTAATTGCTTGATCTTTAGGAGTTGCTACCATGCCGATATCATCAAACACCGATATCTATTGGACTATTAAATTTAAATTTATGGATTCATTTAAATGCAAACCACACAGCTTGTGTTCTCGGAGATCTCAGACTGAACAGATCCTAATGAAGAAACAGAAGCAGCATCCGTTGGCACTTGCTTCTCGTTGACACAACTTAATGTACATGCGGGTCTGTATGACATTGTCTATCGTCGAGTTGAATTCCGATATAGCTCGGGAATCCTGACAATAGGCGCAAGTTCCATGAAGCTTCATATGCATAGATGCTGGTCTCTTGGCATTATCGATGCAGTCATTTTTCCCTACATTACACACACACAGAGGGAGAACGCCCCCCCAAAGCTCAGGTAGGATATCATTTTCGGGCAGGTAGGATATCCTTGTTCAGCTTTCTTCGCTGCGTGGACATCTTTATATAACCGAATAACTAAATTAAATTATCCAGCAGATTAATTCATCGAGACAATTTCCCCATCTAAACACTTAAATTATCAAGCAGATTGGTAGTTCACCACTTTCCTAGATAATTACATTCCAAGCAGATTGGTTAATTCATCACTTCTCCCGTCTACACAATCATCTCCCTTCTAATCATTTACTGATGACTACTAATCTCTAAAGATGACAACCTACGGTTGTAACATAACTTCTCAATTTTCTTCGTGAGTAAAGATTTATCAATGCACAATAGTCAGAGCATAAAAACCTGAAGCAAGTGCGCATGTTATATAGTAAGACTTAAGGGAATCTGCGAAAAATCATCAACGAGATGAATGTACCGAATTTGCATAGAATGGCAGGGCACAATAGCTAATCAAGTATTTCCAGGATATGACAGCTTTAATTGGACACAGAAGCACCAGAGGTTGCATAAGCTATCAGTCAGCTCTATGTTATGTTAAGAAACAAGCACCCAAAAAGACTCCAAAACAAGCAAATATTGACTGAACAAGAAATTTTGCAAGGAAATAGACACCAGAAATTTCTATTAATGAAAAGGATGGACATGTACAAATGCAGCAGGCAGAGATTATTTGGAAATTTTAATACAAGTGAAACTAACATTAAAATGAATGTAGCCAGATTACATTACATGAGTGATGGACAGGCATAAGCAGTATCGTCTTTGACGAGTCTTCCATTCAATGTTCCGACAGTCCTAACATAGCAACCTAGCACGTCCCTGCAAACGTAAGTTTGATTTGTCATCGCTTCACCTGAAAGAACAGAACGATCCCTAACCTCCATCCAGCCATTGGAAACCTGTTTGTTAATAACATGGCTTGACAACTTCCCGTTTTTAATCTTCTCATTCACTGCATGGGTAACATTAGTAACAAGCATGAAAGTATCGTTCTTCAACCCAGGGAGAGTGACAGTAATCACTTTAAGAGGATACTTTCTCTTAACAATAACACGACTAACCAATCCACCCACATCATTCAACACTCTCGCTTCTCTTCTCACCTCGATATTCTGTTTAACAGTGCTATAAGTTCCCTTCCTTTTGAACTTTATGGCGCTCCTAAACTTAACCTCCTGCAATATACTAGTAGTTAAATTTCCTGAACTCGACTTAACCCACCCTTCTATTCGCGTAAACTTCTCCGCCTTAATCTCAAACGATCCATCAAGTGATTGAAACTCTTCACTACGACTTATTTCTGATGCAGGATAAACATTCACAACATTCTTCGCTTCCACAATAGTCGAGGATGAATCCAACCAGATATGCAAATTCGCGTCAACAAGCCAGTACTCAATCCCATCCGTAACTCCAACGCCGAAAACATGATCTTTCTCGTCTAAAACCATGCCCAAAAACGGCGTCAAATCAAAATCATACGAAGGTAAATTAAAAGCACCAATTGCTACGATAGGCTTCCAAAACAAAGGATTAATCCCTCCGGTAAATATCACCGGAAATGGCATTTCTGATCCTACTAATTTCCCATCGATTGAAACAAAAACCTCCCTAAACGCGCCATTACCCCTCGGATTACTCATGTTATTCATTCTAATGTAAGAGCTCGACGGATTCGAATACCAAAACTCATCAGTTCCATGAAACGACACATATAATTCCAAAACGACCTTTCGTGTATTCAACGGAAATCTAACCTTCTCAAACTTAACATCAAAATCTCCCTCCACTATAAACCAATAACCCTTAGTGCTATCGGATGCTGAAATAGGAATTATTAAATCAGCCGGTGGGTCATACATGCTCTTGTCTCCAAAGAAGGGCAATTGTAAAGCTGGAGCAATTAGATTTTGATTTTTACCCGTGAACGGAGCCTTGATGGCGTTATCCGTGTAGAAATAGAGAGTGACGTCAACATGGTAGACGCCGGTGTAGGTATCGTCAACGATGTTTTCGAGCATGACAGTAATGTTAAGGTTGTTTTGTTGGAGGAGAGAGGAGTATCTAGTGATGTCTTTTCGAACCTTCCAGAAGATACCGCGTTTTCCGGGTTCGGCTGTGCTGGTGCGGAGGAGCTCGGACCCCCGGAGCCATAAGGCGGAGATGCGGTCCCGTTGATCGCCTTTGGATTTGACGTGGAATTCGAGGGCTACGTGGGACCAAGGAGGGGGGCATTGGAATGGTGGAAAGTATGGGGTGGAATATGGAGGCTGGTTCATAGTGTTGGCAAATGAATGCTGGATGATGTGAAGTTCGCATGATGGCGTCAAACGATCGGACGGTAGAGGATGGGTGAGTTCAAAGTATTCTTTGGATTTGGGTTTGGGTTTGTGCGATGACGACAGAGGTGGCGAGGATGGTTTGAAGAAGTGTTCTGGTGAAGTGGAGTGTGCCAGTGGAAGGGACACTGTGAGGAGAAGAAGAAGAAACAGAGTGGGGAATGGTTGCATTTTTTTTTTTATTTTTTTTTTGGGTCTTCCGTTTCTGACGACGGTGAGGACTGAAAACCCCGTAAAAGATAGCTAGCGCAGGCTAAATTTTACTAAGAAGTGATGGATGGACCCCAGACTACTGAGATTTTCCTTGCATTTTACTGTTTTCGTAGTGATTTGTCTATCGCAACGCCACTTTTGGACCCATTCCTGGCATGTTACTGTATTTTAAATATTTTAAATATATATATATTTACTCCAATAAAAAAATATTATTTTAATATATTTAATATTAATACAACCACTTACTTTAACTTATCTTAATATAATTAATTTAGTTAATGTTTATATAATATCTTTATATTTAATATTTTCATTGAAGATAACCTCTACGGTACTGGATATATTGTCATTGATTGTAGGTGGAGATGCCAATCATTGACCAATTGCTGTGTAGTTTTTTACCAGAAACACAAAAATGGCTTTTAATTTTTTCAAATAAAATTAACCATTTCAATTTAAATTATTTATTATAGTATAGAATCAGATATATTCAAACATTTTACCAGCAAAATATTCTTCATTCCTAAGAGGGGATAATTATAATTTTTTTTTTTTTATAATTGATAATTAATTTTCTCCATGAGCATACACAACGAAGTTCCACAACATGATTTCCTTGCAATGATCCATTCTGGATCCCCATGTCCTCTGCTATCAGATATGAAAATGATCAAAAGTTCGAGTTGAGAATGAGAATGTACGGTGTTGCCCTCAGGGCTTGTGCTCCCCTAATAACCGATGACTTCAGCTATATCTCTTGACCTTAACATTGGCTCCCTTGCCGACCACCACCTCAACCGTCCTACGCCGCCACCCTCCACTGCCAAATGCAATGGGGCATGCATGACCTTCATTGTCTTGGCATTCTAAATCTACTTCAAATCCAACAAGCATCGAAACTATGTCCTTGCTCCCTTTCACAGCTGCTGCGTGAAAGGTTTTGAAACCATAATGATTCAAGACTCGCTAGTTCTCCTCGTCTTGCGGCCATTAGTACTGGTTCTCCCCACTGTAGAATCCCCAGAACCCCCTCCTGCATTGTTATGCGTTGTTTCAAATTGAAAAGCAAGAGAAAATCAACTATAAGAAAGGTAAAAGCAGAATAACAAAATTTAAGGGCTCGAGATTTTACAGTAAAATCACAGGTTCAACTTTGAGTGATTAAACAAGCTGACGCTCCTCATCACAGCTATGCAATGTAAATATATATTTTATTTAAGAGAAACTAACATTGATCGAGAACTAAAAAACAAGTAAAGGAATTATATAAGACCTTTTTTTCTTCTTCATTAATTTGAGTATTTAAATTTTATTTTTCTTAATTCTCAACGAAGTTCTTGCCCCTCTGTGTCAATTTTTTTGTTATTTGACGAACTATCGTCTGCTTTTAATTTTTATTTGTAACCCAAATTTAATTTTATGTTTATCGAGTATATAAACTTTTAACTTTTTTATTTTATTTTGTTACACCAACACCTTTTTAATGTTCCAATCAAATAATTTTTTAATTTTTAATGTTGGTTTTTAGTAAAATTATAATAAGTTAAAAAATAACTTTAAAAAATAAATTATTGATACCTTTAAAATATTTATTATTTTAACCAAGTAAACTAATATTAATTATATCATTGCAATATGAGTGCAAAAAATTACCCAAAAAATCAAGGCCATGGGCTTGAATTGGGTCACAGTGGCATTTGATGCATGTGTATTAGGCTTTCTTTTAGCTGTATCACGGATGATGGGCCCAGTGGTATCTCTGAAATTAGAGCTGTGAAGTTGTGTTGTTTTTTTAAGGTGTTTTAAAATATATATATATATATATTAAAAAATATTTTTATATATTTTTAATTTCAGTATATTATAATAAAAAAAATTTATTATACGATAATTCATTTCTAAACAATGCATTAAAAAAACAATTTGAAAAAAAAATCAAAATTTCTTAAAATTTATAGTAAAATTGCACATATATTTTTTATTTTTTAAAATTTATTTTCAATCTTGACTTATTAAAACATTCTACAAATATATATAAAAATAGTTTTAAAAAATCATTAAAAAAAAATCACAACTCTGGCACCCCTAACACACAAATCTTATTTCATAAGCGTGCTGGCAAAATTTTATACCTTGGAAGTCAAACGACGGCGCTAGCCTGGGGTCTGGCGGCCTGCCCCTTTCGTTTCATAACCCCGCCGCTAATAACTTCATGTCGTTAGGACTCCATCTTTTATATAGCAAGCTCAGATGGTTCTAAAAACTTTAATTTTAATTAGTTGTAGAAATTACTCATGTTGCTTAAAGCTTTTTAAACACTAAAATTAAATAAATAGTATTGAAACTATTTCATTTCTATTAAAATATTTATTTTTTCAAATAACATATAAAAAAAATTAAATAAATAATTTGTGATATGCTCAATTGCTCATTGCCTCCACCAGACAAAACACCGAGCAAAAAGAGTGCAAAGCAAGCTGATCCGGTGGAGCCCACGTCCATTTTTCTAAACAACAACCCAGAGTCGTTATAAGCGAGCCTTTTCATTTTGCAGCAAGCCGGTGACAGACAGGCACTTAAATACCCCCACGTGTTAACATTTGATGCTCCAAATTTCTAAAAAGCACAGAAAATTTCATGGCTGGCGGGTAAGTTTATCTCCAGGAACATTCCATCGTACTCTTCTTCCCTTCCCGCAAAAAACGCTCTTAGCTGCCAAGGCTGGGATGCCCCTTCCGTTTTAAAGAGAATAAAAGAAACAACACATACACACCACACTCACGTCTTTCTATTCCCAGTTAGCTCCCCCCCTCTCTTTCAAAACGACTTGGCTTTTTATTTAAAACGCCATTGTCGATACCTCTGATCCTCTCTTAAACTTCTTCTCTCTTTCTTTTGTTTTCAGAGTGAAATCCTCCCTGTCAATAAAAAATGTTTTACTCACACCAGCTTCTAGCTCGCAAAGCACCTCTTGGCCAGATATGGTGATCTCCTCTTCACCTTTTTTTTGGAATTCTATAAGCTGCTTGCTTCGCTTTTTAGTTATTAAGATTTTAATTCTGTTTTGTTCTATGCATTTGTCTCTATTTATTTTTTGAAGTGATTAGTTATATTATGATACTCAGGAACGCAATGTTTCTGCTGATTATCTTTTCTTTTTTTTTTACATAATTACCCTGTTTTTTTCTGGAAAAACAAGGAATGTATTCATTGTGAATATAGATTACTTATATTGAAAGGATTTTCGGTTCATTTTTTGAACTGAGCGACTGGACGCGGTTTATTTTAAGCAAATATGGAGTGTAGTATTTGCATGATATTCTCTGTCTCTGTTAACTAAAGTGGATTTATACGATAATCTGCGTTTCCTCTGTTTGACGAAGGATGGCTGCAACCATGCATGCGAAGATCAACCGAAAGAAGCTCAATAAGCTCAACATCATCCGTATCTGGTTATTTTTCTTTTAAACCATCTCTATTTTCTTTTCCTGTTTCCAAATCAGCTCAAACCGATTTAGCGGACTTCATTTTTCTTCTCATTTTTGCCTGTTTCTACAGTGAAGAGATTTTGAATCCCTCAGTGCCTATGGCTCTTAGACTCTCTGGAATTCTCATGGGTACTCGTCTTGTCTCTCATTTAAGAGTGTTTTCTTTTTCTTTCAAGTTAGGAGTTCTAACTTCTATCTGTTTTTAATCAAAGTTTAAGTTCGTAACAGAGACATTTCTCTTCCTCTCTTGTTTTCTTTTTCCCTCTCAGGTGGAGTTGTTATTGTCTTTGAACGAAAAGTGAAGCTCCTCTATGGTGAATCTCCTTTCATTCTTTTATTGACCAGTACTTGAATTTCGATTTCATAATCTTATTGATAACGCTTCTTTATACTCTGGTTTTCTTCACAGATGATGTAACCCGCCTGCTGGTACATACATTGAAAACATATAATTCAACAAAAAAAATCTAAATTCCGTATTGTTTTTCCCTTTCAATTTCCGAGCCATGATCAACTATTATTTCATGACGCGTCGCTCGTTTCTTGATTTGATTTTCGTCAGGTTGAAATAAACGAAGCATGGAAAGTGAAGGTAGCCCCAGACCCCACTGTCCTTCCTAAGGGAAAATCACAGGCCAGGTCCGTCACTGTAAATTCTTATCCGAGCTCTAAATCAGCGTTTTTTAGCACATGTTTGGGTGGAGTGGCGTATTTTAGCATGGATAAAACCTGGCACCTTTTTTAAAAAAACTTCATGCGCGTTCAAATTTACGGGGACGACCTCCGCACATTGTAGCACCGGTGACAGTTCACACCTCACAGTGATAACGATACTTCATGAATTTTGAGAGTGAGTTTTGGGTGCTAAAGCAAGGGTAGTAAAAGTCGAAGTACATGGATTTTGTTTTGTTTACTTTGTGATGCTGTGTGTCTATGATTGAAGGAAAGAGGCAGTGACTTTACCAGAGAACCAAGAAACAGATGTGGGAGAAATTGAGCAATCCCTTAATTACTCCAATGCTGCAACCACCACCATGGGTTTTCAACAAACAGCTTACTTCACCATGGTAAATTGTTCATTTTATTCTTCTAATTCTTCTTCTTCTTTTTTATAGGATGGTACATTGTTTTACTTTAGTCACTCTTAAAACGACATAAAACAACTCCATTATTATTCATTAACGCTACATCAATGAGTTATATGAAGTTATGTCTTGGGGCATTTTTTGTGGTCAACTACTCTGTGTTTACCTGGTGGCAAATTAGCGCACAGAAACGTTGTGGACTGTCTATCTGGTAGGTTTTATTGTGCATGAGCAAATGGTGACCTTATTTTGTTTGATGGGAAGGTGTTTGATAAACGAGCCCAATTAAGCATTAAGTCGCAGAAGGTCTTTCAACCCACACAAATTCGAATTAGTTGCCTTATCTTTTATGTGGTAAATTTATGTTTAGTCCATTGTCTAAGCTGTTGGGTTGCAGTAATGGATTTTGCTTCAGATGCCTTGTGCATGTTACAAAATACATTACTGTGGATGTATAGCAATTAGTATTGATTATACTAATATTATGTCATTGTGGTAGATTTCATAATACAGCTTTTATGGTGCTGCACTAGCTTGCATGTCAAATGTATAAATTTCTAATCTTACATTCGGTGAAATTGAAGTCAAATTTACAATTATGCATGATCTAACCTAAGTCATTGCACGTGATTTAACAAGGAATCAAAGCATATCAATGGTAATAGAACTACATGCACTCACTGGGGAAAAAAAAGTTTGTTACAATGAATACCTGCTAAAACAGGGTATGCAGCTGATCACTTTTTGACCTCTGTATGTTGTTCAGCGGCTTGACAATGTGGATGAACCGTTTGTTAACAGTGATACCAGGGAGGGAGATGCATCCCATCACTTACATCAAGGTTTCCATTTATTACTTGCCGGATTCTCCTCCATCCAAGCTTTAGTTATGAGTTTTCTGGCATGCTGATATTGTTCCCTTAAGTTAACTCAAGATGCCTTTTCAGCTGATGCCGACAACATCACGCTATTTGAACGTTTTGATTCATACCAGGCTGATGGTGATGCGTACAATCGCTTTGAAAGGTGAATTCAATCATGATGCAATATCGGTTCTGGTTTGCATAATTATTTTATGCTTTTCATATAGGGCTTTGCCGCTGCCTGTGCATAATGTGGTTCATTCTAGTAAAATTGTATGCATGGAAGTTAAAATTCTCTCCTTGTGGTTGACAAGGGATTTCCCTTACTTTAATCTTATTGGGTTTTCATTATATTCTCATATGCTGATCTTGGACGATGGTGTGGCAGATTTGATATTGAAGGGGATGAGGAGACACAGGTGAACTTCGCTTCAGCAGACCATATGGATATCCCAACTACTCTCATACCCTCCCCACATGAACAAGACGAAGCTCAAAGAGGTCAGCAATATAAAATGCATGTTAGACAACTGCTGCTTGTTTTTTGATTAATTACTTTTATTGAATGATTTTGAAGTTGATATAGTGTATACTTCCACCTTGATTGACATTTGTCCTTTGACATCTATATATTCCAATAGAAGGTTATGCGACCAGCACTTTGAATTGATATATACATCCCACCAAATCGAGCTATTTTCCTCTTTCTCCTTTTGCCAACCCTTCTCCTTCTATGACTGAACCTGGTTATTATTAAGCTGCACATCATTTTATGTTTGTGTTGCTTACTTTTTCAAGCTCAAGTCCTTTGAGTTGATTTGTCAATATGCTTGGTGAGGATAGTATCAACCGTCTCAATCTCCTTGCCCATTGACATCAGTATGCAAATCGTAGGAAAACACAAAAATGATAGAAGCAAGAGGATGCTCTTGAATGACACCTTATTAGAAGTATTATGTCTTGCTAAGTTGCAGACTGAATTGGAAATGAAACAGCACCTCATTTTATTTTATGTTCTATTGTTTTTGACTTAATAAATTTCTTTATGAAGCTTGTAACTGGCTTGATGTCATCGTTTCATTAACCCACAAACATCATGTCTAAACAAAGATATCTACATGTACTTCAGAGAGAGGAAGATCTATCAAAAGGATGGCTCTCTAATTTCCTTGCCTCCCTTTTTCTTTCTACCTCTTTAATCCAGAAGCCTATATATATATGACTTAGTTATTTTCTGGGTAGAAGCCAATCATTAAACAATTGAATTATTTCAGATATGGAAGTTGACATGCTGGATGGTCAATCATCAAATACCCAATTAAAGTTATGGTTTATTAAGATGCTATACTGTTGTTGTCTTCTTTCTAAGTTTCGTCTTTGATTTGAGAGAATGCCTTGGTCCTTGTCACGGGTGTGCCAGTATATGTAACATTTGTAAATTATTTTTGATTTACATGCATGGCTCCTTCCAATGAGATCCTACCTAATCTAAGTCAACTGGTTGCATGACTAGCCCCATTAACTTCATTTATTTGTAAATTTTTAGCTATTTAATGCTTAAAAGTTTACGGAGACTACTTATACTGATAAAGAGCATTCAGCAAAGAAACTATCAACCTGGGTACACATGCTAATGTTAAGGTCTTCCTGCAGCTGAAGAAAACCGAGACCATCATCCAGAATTCCAAGTCAATCAACAATCTAATGAATGCAAGGGAGCCAGACAGGTAATTAATTGTAACATCTCCTGAGCTGATAATATCATTTTATAATAAAAGAACAATACAAGTACAACAAACATTCAGAGTATGGATGCAACAGGATCAGCAGAAGCAAAGGCCAATTAAAAGGAAAACAAGAAGACAAGCAACAACTACCGTTGATTATGAACAAACCATTATTCCAGGTCATGTATACCAGTCATGGATTCAAAATGCTTCTGACATTGTCTCAAGGAGAGGAAGAAAAAGGAAGGTCAGGTCTCGATTTCCAATATGATTCGCATTTCGGTGAAGGTTCACCAACTAAGCTTGTGCGAGGAAAACTTTGTGACTTGCCATCATACGAATTACGTAGTTTAAGAATTGCTAATTGCAATGGGTGCGTGAGTGCTCTATGATACCTGTAATCGTTAAATTTTAAAAAACCTTGAAATTGTTATCCTTTTGAAATGGAGAGCAAAAGGGAAGGAAAAAAAATTATCTTGATGTTCTATCGATAAGTTCCCTGTTCTGCTTGTTTTTTCAGGCACACATGGGTATTATGTCCACTACAAAAATATCTAACCTCATGGAGCTCCCACCTACTGTTCTTATTGATGATAAAGGAAATAGAGAATTCTATTATCCAGCTCCCCTTCTGGAACTTTGGACCAAAAGTACCCGACCTCCTCATGACTCCCCTTCTGGTGAGATTTAAACATTGTAACTTTTAAGATTGTTCTCCTAAGAAGATTTTCCTAACAATGATTAGAGATTCGTTTTGTACTTGTGTAAGAAGAAAGGACTTCTGCACCACTGCCACCAGAACCATCAAAATCGTCACCACCAGGCAGAGTAAATTATCAAGATCCAGTTGGATATGTAAGCCCAGCAGCAGTGGCTTGGTTCTTTTTTTTTTTTTCTTTTTCAGTAGAAACACTGTAGCTTTTCTATGTTGATTGTTTGGAGTGTAGACCATTGATGATGTTCATAGTGGAGTTGGCTCTCAGTCACTGGGCACTTCGATAGAGAAGATGAGAACAAACGTTGTGAATGATGAGGTATCCATGGATATCCTCATGGAAGAACTAAAAGCCAACCTGAGGAACAATGGTGTGAGGATGACTGAAGCCACTATGGCAACACCTAGGAATTCTGGTATGCTGCGTCTATCTCCTCTGCTTCACATGTTTCACTTGTCTAGATAACGACTACGGTAATTAGAGGATTATGATTACACTTCTCATAGTTCTTTTCTTGATCTGAATTACAGGAGATGGAGTGGGGTCCATTCCAAGCTCTGGATCAGGACATGGCATTCCACCACATTATTTGGAAGTCAATTTAGGACGGTTAGTGGAACCCATATAAATTTAGCTGAAGTGATGAATGACTGTGTAGGAACGTTTCATTGGGATCACTGTGGAGTTAGCTTTTAAGAGTTAAGACTCATTATGCTCTTCAGATAAAAGAGAAATGATGCATTTGGTATTTGATGTACTAACTATCGACAGATCAAGTAAGAAAGGACGTCATTCCTCGTCCAGACACAGTGGCAGTAGTCTTGAGACAGTAGTTGAAGAGGATCCTTGGCGGTTTGCTGATCCAAATTTTGAGCTATCAAGGCTGTCTGAGAATGGCCCAACACCTGATCAAGGTAAATGGCATGGCGATTCATGTTTTTGGCTGCAGTGCTTTGGCTATTTGGCTATTTGGTTTTACCTTTTCCAATCAAAGAACCTAAATCCTAATCCCCCCTGTTAAATTTTCCACAGAACTGTTGGTTGAAACTGGACCTACACAAACCCAACATCTGATTGTTGGTCAGCCTGTTGACAAGATAGCTGATTCTATCCGAATGTATTGCTCTTATCTGGCCTTTTGTTGAATTTATTTAGTTCTTGCGTTTGTCATGTGATCATTAAACTCATTAACCATACTTAAATGTGCACAGGCAAATGAAAACGCATTTTGAAACGCCAGGAGCCCCTCAAGTAGAATCCCTGAACAACCTGGCTGCCGGGATGAACACAAAAGCAGCAGCTATGCTGTTCTATCAAACTTGTGGTATCTTCTTTCTGGTGTCATCAGCAGCAATTACTCTTTAATTTTTAAAATCAATTGCTAGCTTGACATGATTCCAACTAACTGAAACCGTGATTTTTTTTTTCTTGACCTGATTTGATTGAAACTTGGATAAATTGTATGCAGTTCTCGCGTCACGTGATTTCCTAAGAGTTGAACAAAAGGTGCCTTATGGGGATATTCTCATCTCTAAAGGAGCCAAGATGCATTAATAGGTCATCATCTTGTATGTGTACCTTTTTTTTTCCTCTTCCGACATTTTTAGGATTATGGTTTCACAAATAACTCACAATGTTTGTTTTATGCAGCTTACTGTTTTATCGGAGAGCAGGAGTTCACATTCCTGTGAGATTCGCCAACTGGTAAGATAGTATAAATAGCGAAGGAATCTCCTCTCTTCTCAGGACAGTTTTTATAGTATTAAACTGTTCTGGACTCTAATGTAATCAGGATTTTACTCTTCTTCCTTGCATTATAAACATGTTGTATGCATGTTTTTCCCAATATTTTATAACTACTGAGTTTAGATCGGCGATTGGGGTTCCCTGTGCTCTTTTCCTCACAATGGATCAAAAACTATATTTCTCCCATGCACACGGAGATTTAAGACATTTTTAGAAAGACTGCAGGGAACCAAAATTACTTGTGGAAAAGCGAACAAGGTTCTCTTCCCAATAATCTGTCTTTGGCCTGCTAACGTTAAATTAAGAACGTTGTTATGAATTCAGTAAGAACGCTACTGTGTTCCTGAAATTAAGGACTGCTTAGTGTTGTATTAATTTCTTTCAAAACTCCGTTTGAAATACAAACACAGACGGCCACTTAGCAGCTAATTAGAAATGTCAAATGTGGTTCAATGAGTGCACTCTAAATGTTACCACGAGCTTTTCTCATTATTTATGTTTTCTGGAAGCATGGCCGAATCCCGTAGGCAAAAGCAATAAATGCTTGATTAATCTTATATTAAAAATATTGTTGAAAAGTAAAATGAGAAATACGGATATGAATTTTTTTTTTATATTAAAAATATTGTTGAAAAGTAAAATGACAAATACGGATATGAATTTTTTTTTTTTTTGTCTATTGGTGTGTGGATATAAAAAAATATTAACAAAAATTTTAAAAAAATAAAAAGAACCTTCTTTTTTTTTCGCCCGTCCTATTAAAAACAAAAGATGGATATATATAGTTTCTCGAGTAAAAAAATAGGTATGCATATATTTATATATATGTATAGCTACATATGAATAATTGTTTGGTGAAATAAATGAACTTGCTATATAAGACGCAATTAATTAAAAAACCAAGAGGGTTTTGTACTATAGGGTAAAAATTAATAGCCAATTGGGATAGAATATTCTGTTTCTGTTTCTTTAACAAACAATCCCTTGTTATTAGAGGTTGAAGATAGGAAGCAGAGACTTAATTTTACCAAAAACTTGTAATTTGCCTGTACCATGACTTTCAACAAGATCTAACAGAAATTAATTTCATTTTTTATATTTTCTTTTATTCGTGAATAGGGTTTCTCGTGATTTTTATTTTCTTGAAGCAGGGCTGGTGTGAAATGTATGATTTTAGGACTTGTCTACGTTGTCATGAAATTAATTAAAGGCAGGAAAACATATGCTGCACATCAGCCATGGCAACGTCGACGTATCCTAAAATTAATTTCATGACAACGGAGGCATATCCTAAAATTAAACATTGCCCATCAGCCATGATTCAACGTAGGGATGTTTCGCTGGTGTAGCTTCGGTTGCCCATTTATGGATGATTCATGAGCGGATGACATGGGCAAACAGAGGAAAAAAACTCCCCCTGCTTCATATTTTATCCATTTAGATTGAATTATATATATATATATTAATAATCATATTAAAACTGCTATACTTTCATTGATTTAGAAAAACGAAAATCATATCAACTATAATATGCATGACCTAAATTAAATCCATGAAGTGTGGAGTGACATACAGAATCCTAGAGTACTTAAGCTTTCCATCTTAATTCTTAAAAAAAAATTGTAAGAAATGACATTCGAGAATTATGTATGATTTATGCGGGTGAAATTTATTAACAAACACAAAAAGACATGGTTTTTTCACTAGTAGACACCATCGTAGAAACTTTTATAGTTTATTATGGATTGTTGCAATAATTTTTTATTATTTTAATTATCAAACTCTTTTTCTACAATTTCATTCCTGTGTGATCATATTAATGATTAATTTTTTTTATTTGTTAGGGAAAGATAAGATTTAAATAAAAGGGATTAAAGTAAAAAATAAAATGAAAAAAATAGATAGTAATTTGAAAATTAGCTTGAAAAGTTTACTCTGATCCTTCTATATTTTTTAATTGATAACTTTTTGTTCTTTGAGTTTTTGAAAACTTAATTTTGATTCAAAATTTTAATTCTTAATTTAAAAAATAAAATTATTGTATTTCAATTAAATAAAGAAAACATTATTGATTGAAATAGATTTTGACTACAAAAAATTCAATTGCTGTGTATCAAATTTCATTCAATAAAAGAAGTTGAACTAGAGTGTTTTTTAGCTTTTCTAATGTTTGAGAGGATAGATCTCAGCTTAAGAATTTTTTTATTTTAGATTGATTTTGAATTGTGAGATCATTTTGAATGATTTTTCAACATTATAAATCAGTTTATAAAGATATTTAAAGTATTTTTAACAAAACATTTTTGATAAAAATAAAAATTGTGTTGAGAAATATTTTTTTTGACAAAAAAAATAAATATCAATGCTCCAACTTTCCAACAAATCTCTGGTCGCTGATTTCTAAAGGCATTTTCAGCCGCTTGAATTACAAAATTGATCCTTTATCATTTAAAGGTTTTTTTTTTTTATTTGACCATAGAAAGATTTGTTTTTCCTTGTCGCATAAGCTTATCTTCTTTTTTTTAAGAATATTTTTTGACACAAAAGTCATGCAGACCTTGTTATTTAATTAAATGAGATAATTTTATAAATAAAAAAGTTATCAAATTAAGTAGGGTGTATGATTAGATGAGTTAAATTAGGTGAGTTTTTTTAGTTATTTTTTAATTAAATATATATTTTATTTCAAATTATATTTTTTAATATTGACTTGAATGGAAATTATGTATCATAATTTATTTTAATTTATTTTTTATTTAAATTTTAATAATTGAATTTACGAGCTTAGCTAAAAAATTAAATTAATGTGTATCGCTTCAATATGTTATTCTTGAATATTTTAAAAAAAATATTATTTAATAAATAATTATCTTGATTTTTTTTTAAATATCTTCTAATATGAGTTGGATTTTTGAATTTATAATATGAAAATTATTCTTTTAAAAAATATATTAATAATGTATAGAAATTACTTTTTAAATTTTTTAAAAATAAAAAAATATTATTAATATATATTTTAACATAAAAAAATTATTTTAAAAACACTGACAGTCACAATCATATTGCAAAACATACTTTTATAAAATTGAAATGAATTGAACTAAAACAAACCAGATAAACCTTATTTATTTTGAACTTATTTATTTAATAGAGCAAGAATCAAAAGTATAAATACAAACTTATGCTAAACCTAAATCATTATTTCTTTTCAGCCGCCCCTTGCTCGCCGTCTCTCTCTCTCTGATACTAGAAGGCAGGAAGCATTTGCAAAGGCACAAGGTGAACAGGATACTGATTCTAAGACAATGACTGCATATTCAAAGCAAAAGATGGATCGTGGGATAAACATGACAAGCGTGGATGCAATTTTTTTGCCACTGCATCCACTGCCGCCACCTCCCCCAAGCCTTCCTATTGGCAATGTCATTGCAAATCCAATTGGGCATGACACTCATGAAAAGAGTTACTCAACCTCTTAATCCTAAGATCCCCAACACTCATGCTGAAAGTTGAACTGCGTTGCCTGCTTTTTCTATATTGATTCATGAATTCCATGGTCTTTTTAGCCTTATGGTCTCGAGGAGTGTACGGGAAACTGGTGAAGTTTTTGGCACCATCTGTGCAGACAATGGATTTCCTGGTTTTCAAGAAGAAAGACCGACCCGACCCGGTTCGATTTGAACCGGTTTTCGGCTCTGTTAGGGTCAAAATTTCTGAAAATTAAAAACTCCGGTTCGGTTAGCTTAAACCGGGCCGTGAGCACCGCCACGTATTGGTGGGGTTTCAGTGGTGAGACGGGCAAATATGGGAACAACGGGCAGAAAAACACAGACAGTAACATTGAAATTGGTTGCGGTCATGACAACTCAGACTCTGTAAATGATTATTTTTTTTAAATAAGAGCACCATAGCAATCAAGTGGATAGCGAATAGACGTCAACAATTATTATTTAAACACTAAAAAATTATTCAAGATTCAGTAGAGGTACAGGTACTCCATGTGTCATCCCATAATTTTATTTTTTTATGTCTAGCGCATGCATGTGATATACTACGTATCAGAGGAATACAACTTTGAAGATACTGTATAATTCTTAATGAAGAAAACTTGATGGGTTATTTATGCTAGATTTTATTTATTTTTTACCTTGAAGCCTTCGATATTTTTTTTACTGGGTAATCCTTGAGTAGCCAACCGATTTAATTTAGTTTATTTTTATATATATTTGTACGAAAAATAAAACTTATCAATAGATAGAGGACGACTTTCATAAAAAAAAAAAACAATTAATGCTATGTCTTTAAATTAGTAAATCTACATGCTAATAAAGTTAGTGGGGGTAAAAGATTTAAAATCCCTACCATTACTCTGTGAAACGAGCGGATTTACCAACGTTCACACAAAATTTCATGTAGAAACAAAAAGGGGCATTAAAGAACATACCATATTAATTTCTTGTAATTCCATGACAGAAAAGCACTTATATAGTCACGTCTTCAATAACACATAATCACAATATCTCCGTCATCGTTTTCTCAATAGCCTCCAGCAAACCCTTCCTCGCTCGCATACTTCCACTCCCTAAAACCTTCCTTACTCTTCTCTTCCATTCATGTGGCTCAACTGGTTAAGATCGCCCTCAAGATTTCCCTCCTCCCCGAGATCGCAACCTCCATCACCAAGATTCTGTTGCTCTTCCTTCAAGGATATCCAAACCCTCGTCACTGAAGAACCCGAGCCCATTTCCCCCAAATCGCCCTCCCTTTTCCACCGGGTCCGGATCTCCACTTCAGTCCTCCGTTCATGGGCCCACCGCCATGCACACCCGTCGACCAAGCACTCTATTTCACTGCCAACCCACCTGGACCAACACATCATTCTATACTTTACTAGCCTCCGCATTGTCCGCAGAACCTTTGAGGATTGCAGGACCGTCAGATCCATCCTCCGTGGGTTTCGTGTCCAGATAGACGAACGTGATTTATCGATGGACGGTATGTATTTAGACGAGTTACAAGAGATTATTGGGTCAAAAGGAGTTACTTTACCAATTGTTTTCATCGGAGGAAAATACATTGGCGGGGTCAAGGAAATTACCGAATTACATGAGAGTGGAGATTTGAAGAAGCTGATTGGTGGGTTACCGCTTTCTGTCACCAATGCCTGTGATACATGTGGAGGGCTCAGATTTGTTCTCTGCGAACAGTGTAGTGGGAGCCACAAGATCTACACCGCCAAGTGTGGGTTCAAAAACTGCACTGCTTGCAATGTTAACGGTCTGATTAGATGCCCCACTTGCGTTTCTTCGCTACGGAGGCGCAGGTCATCATCGTATGAGCCTAGAAAGTCAAACTAAAATTACAGAGGACAGTGTTGTTTATTTATGGGAAATCCCGTGTGTATTTTAATGGCTTACATTTATTTTGTGGGATTTGTTTCTTTAGATGTTTCGGAGTCCCAGCAATTCTTTTTTTTTTTTCTTTTTATCTTACCGCCAAGGTTTATTTGATAGGTTCAGACAACCAAAAAAAAAACATATGTTGTTATGTGGAATGTGTATTGAGTTTATAGTTCAGATCAAGGGTCAGCCAAAATTTACTTAATGAGTGTTGTATTCAGCAGTCAATCAGGGGTAAGTTGCATATTTTAATGTCGTATCGAGTTTTATCATCCTTTTCCTGAAAACTTCGACAGTTCTAAATAAAATCACTTTTAATCAATAGCTTGTCTAAATGTTAGAGATTCATTCATTCAGTTGCATTCTTCATGAATTTGTGCTTAAAAAAGACCCTTTTCATTTCATCCCATCACTTTTCCAAGGCATTCATTGAGTGGATTTATTATTCCTCGATTGCTTTAGGCATGGAGATAACAATCTAAAAAACCGATGCTAAAAGGATAAGATATATTATAATTTATTATTTAGGGTTCCAAAGTAAGAGGTGGAGGGAAAAGTACGTAAATAAATGTTATAATATATCTTAGCAAGAAGTGCACCGAGTCAAAGCGAAACCCCCCTTCCCCACCAAAACCTCAGAGGGTTTATGTTTTGCCTAGAAAAGGAGGTTTTAGAACCTTTTTATTGCAGAAGCTGTGTCAAATATAGATAAAAAGGATGAAAGATACCGAGTATTTATGCTTTTATGAACTGTCACTACAATTGTCCAATCAAATATCTATTAAATTTATGAAAAATTAGGATTAATTCTCTTGGTTTCAACTTCGTGTCTGGGAAAAGAGAGGAATGGAAATCTTAGAAAGGAAAATGATTTTCCTCCATGTGTTTTGAAGGAGTAAACTTGGTAAAAAGTTGCAATCTGTACATCCCTCTTTATTGTCTTTCCACGTATAATCTTTCCTCTCGGAATCCATAAATGCCCATTTACAGCATCGAGAAGCTTGACCACCTAGAATAACTGACAACGTGTGTGTGTGTGTGTTCACCATCACAAGGCACGTTTTCCGCCAAACAAAATGATAGGTAGAACGTACCAACTTCTATATCTCGGTTGTGCCCAGTATTAGCATGCATGTATTGAGGTTTTTCTCAGTGTAGCAGACCAGAAATTGGTGGTTAATTTGCAAAACATTGACGAATTTATAGTTCGATATGTAATAAAAGAGAAATTTTAGTTTTTTCCATTAATGTCCTTCTTCTCCTCAAGAAATTTTAGGTCCAGAGAAGAGACTCGTTATAGATCTATTCACGTATCAAAAATCTAGAGTGCATGTGAAATGGAAGCTGGGGGCTTCAATGCTCTCAAGGGTTCACGTGTATTGTTATGACTAGGCATTTTAAAAGTCATATCAGATATCAAGACTGGTGCCATGTGCTCTTTAGTTTTTTGTTTCCAATTTTTCCTTTTCCTTTTCTCTTGTGAATAAGAGTACTTAAAATCATATCAATATTTTCAATTAATTATAAAAAAACACATTCCGGAAAATGCCAAACAAATTTGGATAAAATTTAAATAGGTAACTATTATTTTAGGATAAAATTTAAATAGGTAACTATTATTTTATGTTTGTTTTTGTGTTTCAAAAACGTTTTTGGAAATAGAGGACGACTTTCATTAACTTCAAATTAATATATTTTTTATGTTTTTAAATTATTTTGATGTGTTGATGTTAAAATTAATTTTTAAAAAATAAAAAAATTATTAACCTTCATTTTTCTTATTTAAAAAACAATTGCAATCACAGTAAACTTAAAAGCTTCCTTTTTCTTCTCTCTTCTTTCCCTTTTTTTTCTCTTAAAGCCCATCAATAATTTTCAATTATATATATAGTTTTTCCCTTATTGATATATATATTTAAGACTGTCAATAATTATAATAATTAATTAATACTTATAGGGAGAGCATGGGAGGAATCATATATATATCACCAGTACTGTTTCCAAACCAAATCCTATTTTTTCGTTAAAACTATTTATGTTTTGATATCTTACAACTAATATAGCGGAATGTTTTAATTTCTTTCTTTCTAGGGGGCTTAAGGCACGATGGAGCGTTCTTCATTGATTGGATGCATGATAGAAAATATTAAACAATTGAATTTGTTAATTATGTTGTTCTCGCAAGAGGCTGCGTCTGGTTTAGACTTCAGAGGGCGTTCTTGATTGGTTGCGGGTTATGGCTCGATGACGAGTTAGTAAAAACTTCCGAGTTAAATGGGCGCTATGCATGATAAAAATATCTATGATAAACAAGAAGAAACTGTGCATTGCAGATCTGGCCTCCCATGACATTTATCTATTCCTTGGAGTCTAAGTTCTACTTATTCCCACAGCTGCACTCCTTTCTCAACCGGGCGGACGCAAGAAATTTTGTTGGGGGTAAATTAATAATAAAAAAAAAAAAGATTTCTAGAGGGTCAAAATTAAGTTCAAAGTTAAAAATTAAAATTATTCAAGGAGAGATGGAAAAAAAAAACAAAAAACTTTGCAGGCGCCGGGGCCTGCCAGCTCCCGGGCCTCCGCCCTTGTTTCTCAACACTCATGAACATTACGTTAAACTTCCTTGGCATTAAATATAATTGTTTTTTAATTATTTTGATGTGTTAATATTAAAAATAGATTTTAAAAAATAATATATATATATATAGATATAGATATAGATATATATTATTTTAATAATTTTTCAAATTAAAAATACTTTAAAAAATAATTTTTATAGAAAACAATCCCTAAATCCAAGGAAAATAATGCTCAACAAGGACGTGCATTTGTCGAATGGGCTTTGCTAAATCAAACTCTTTAAAAACCAGCATGTGCACAAAAAAGGTCCGGATTTCTCTCCTCCCCTTTCTCTTGAAGGCTTAAACCTCAAGCCATGGTTCTCGAGATTCTCCACAAAATCCCCTAGCCCTGGCCCGTCTCCTCCTCGTTCCTTCGCCTTTCCCCAACTCAAAATAAACAATCTCTTACAATGTTGCAAGTTTTTCTCCATCAAATTAGCAAGCTTATTTTGTTTATCTACGTTAGCACATTTAACTAACAAGCTGTGTCTTTGTATCTACCCCGCAACACAATCCAGTAAATAGGTCGTTTAAATGGCATTATTCTTCGTAAAATAGTGTTTTTATGGCTAATTAATATGGATCGTATTGGCACAAAAAGCTATGGTGTCTTAGTGCTTGCACTTTGGTGATCAGATATTAAGTTCTGATGATTTAGTCACTAGCAGTTTCTTAAATCAACCTTCTCGTTTTTCCACTATCCAATTTGCAGAGAACAAGCTCTCCAACTCTTCAGCTCGTTTTAAATTGATAAGCCTTTAGCTATGTGTTTCGTGAAAAACTAGACAGTTTCTTCGTTTTACAAGTACTCTCCAATTTTTTGTTGTGATCAAATGCTTAATCATGAAATTAAATGCTCAAATTAATATTAACATATTTCGACAAACTAAAGGTGTGGTTAGAGCACTGAGTTATATTTCAGTATTAAAGGACTATGAAATAATTTCATGGCTCTTCGTTTCCTCTGTTTTGGTTTTTTTGGCTCTTCTGCAGAACCCTCTTTTAGTTTCTTATTTGCCTATTCCAGGCGTTATCTTTTATCTCATGCTTACAAGGAAGAAAGCGACTACGAAGTAATTGTAAGAAATTAAAGAGGTTCGAGGACTGACATTAGCAACTCAACTAAAAATAGTTGAAAGACCACTCTAATATAATATAAAAATGACAGGGACATATAGTAAATACTGCCATTAATTAGTAAATAACACGCCATCCACTCCATTAATTAGTAAATAGTTCTAGAACGATTTTGTGAGCGATTAAAAAAGGAAAGAAAGGAAAGAAAGAATGGTTTTCCGAGAAATATCTGGTGTCGTGTTAGATACTGTACAATGAAAGCACCGAGCAAATCATTGACCTCAAGAGATAAAGCTTTGTGTGGCTGCTGACCTCAAACCAGCAACCCGAAGCACCTCCAAACAGAAGTCCTTATTGACTTGCAATTCTTACACTGTTTCTCAACCATCTATGGAACACTGTGATGTCTGGTTCATAAAAATGACATTGCGCGCAGGGGAAAATTAAGACATGAATATGAGAGGAAACTTAATTTCAGCCAGGGTTTCTAACTTCTGACTAGTTCAACAAGGAAGACATTAACAAAAAAAATAATTAAGTTAATATATAATTCGTATCTTTTGATTTCTTAATTTGTCCGTTGCTAGGTAGGTCTTTTCCTAACACCAACCGTGAAGGAATCTGTTGGCTTTTCGGTTTATCTGTCTGGACGAAAAGAAAACCAGTCATCTCACTTCCTAGACTGATTAGATAATTTCTACTATGGTTACTAGCATACTGTTCCTGAATAAGGAACGAAAAAACATGGTAAGATCCAAGTCACTACCTAGGCTAACTTCTGTCCAAGTTACATTTGTCTGCTGAAAGGATAAAGATCAGAAGAAGAAGAAGAAGAAGAAATCAAGATGAATATTCATCTAATAAAACCAGTTTGACACTCAAACTGTAATCAACATATCTGCAGACCTTACTTAATATTAGCTCATGCCTTGGGAGTAAGGGCATGACTGGTTCCAAGTGAATGACTATGACATCTATCTGCCATGACTCGCAGTCGTTTAATAGATTATTCAATTTCTTTTTAATCTTCTCTCTTCATCAGTCTCAAACCTCGAACGTAATGGTTTTGGTATGAAGTCCAATGCCAACAGATTGCGGGTGAGGCAGGTAGATTATTCAATGTTACAGCTTCATCTATAAATTTACTGATCATCTATAAATTTAAAGTCTCGGAGGAATGCCCCATGGCTTTACCTACCAAGTAAACTACACAATTTACTGTAATTATTGAGCCTGTATTTCTTGTGCCTTGCAACAATTGCAGGACAGCTCAAACTGTACTTCTCTGATACATGCATGTTTTTACAGATATTAGAACACTGGCATCTATAAACGCTTATACTTATTACAATATCAAATAAATCTGAATTTAAAGATCACTTCCCATTACTTTATTTAAATTAATTTATTGGTTTAATCTGTATTGACTTAACTTCAAATGAGAACAAACACGCAACTTAACTTCATACGGCTTTAATTCTTTATCCGACGAGCCAATTTTCAAGATTAAATTCAACTTACAGGTTTTAATTAGGTCTTATATTCCGATCGATAACTATTTTGCGTATTTAATTTCTTCGACTGCACAACATTTAGGTTGATTACAGATTCTATGTGATTTTGATTTTTCCTAATTATTCCTTGTGCCAGATGAGACGAACGAGGGTGCTTTTATATCTTGGATTGTAAGTGATCTGGGGTCAATTCATCATTCAATACAGATTATACTTCAGTCTTTTTAAGTAATTTATATATTTTTTTAGAAGATCAAACCGTTCTCTATTCTAGTTTTAGACAAATCTTTATACCTGAATTAGAATCCTATTCGAAATGAATTTATTTCTCTTAATCTTTAAATTCAAAATGATAACTTAAATTACAAGTCCTCCAGTACTAACTCGACCCATCACCTCAGGACGGTGACCACATATCATTCATTGACACGGTCATGACTCGAGACTGCTAAATACCCATAGACGACCCCCGTGTTTTTTTAGTTCAAAATGTGGATCAAGCTGGTTGGAATTATTGGATTTGACGTGCGCTTTGGTTAAGGAAAGGGACCACATTGCGTTCTTTCTCCATATACAGACATCATTTCCCTTTCGTTGCCTGATCAGGGCTTCCCTTTCAATCTAAGTAAAACCAAACAGTTTATTTAATCATGTTTTTCCAACACAAGCATGGAAGATCGGAGGTGGATGTATAGCACCGGTGTACTTCTGAACAGTACTGAACCGGAACATGAACCATATGCATGCTCGATGTTCCAAGCAAAAAGATGATGTTATCCCTGATAAATCATGTTAAAGAGCAAGCTGCCAGCAATTAGAAAACAAAATGAAGAACACAAGCGAGATAAGATTTTCCAGCCTATATAAAATGAGTGGTAATTAAAACCCACACGCTGGTTCGTTATTTTTATCATCTTTGTAAAATACAAATCTTGAATTCGCATTACACGCGCTAAGACTCAGTCTTCTGCTTCCTGGCCACCCAAGCACAGGATAAAGTGGCTTTATGAGGTTTAAATTATTTTTTATTTAAAAAATATATTAAAATCATATTTTTTAATATCAACCCATCAAAATAATCTAAAAATAATACCTAATATAATCATTATTATTTGAAAGATTATACGATACAAAGGTCCGGTAGGTGTGGCTTATCACTATATAAGATCTTAAAATCACAGTACCGATTAACGTTTGCAATTTACGTTTGTAATTATAAATATATAAAAAACACGAGGTCTGGCATGTTTGGTAGTCAATTTGCTATCACAAGCAACATACTTTTCAAAACAGCTAGCAATTTCCTTTATAATATTGATGAACACGTAGTAAGAAGTAAGAACTGCTTTTTCACGCTAAGAAAGTGCAAATGTCTAATCAGGCTTCTAAAAGGGAGGATAAATCACCTGCAAGTATTAACGATTGTAATCAGGATTACTGCAAATTGGAAAAGTACTCTAAACTCTTGATTAAAACCCTACAGAAGGCAACAATAATGCCATGTGGGTGTAATGGTGAGACCACTTCTCTTGAAATTATGGAGCAAATCAATCATATATTTATTTAATTATATCATGATTGCTTGTATTATTATTATTAATATTTTGTTAATCCTAGCTTGCGACACTGGAAGGTGGGCCGGGATATTCTATTTTCACAAGTAATGTTTCTGGTGGAAGACGGAAGGAGTCATCTGAAAGCGACTTAATTGAAGGTGCCAAACTTTAGGAAAATACGTGGCAACTGACTGAGTTGCTCATAAAAGCAATTTTTATTTATTTTCTTAATTTTTCTTTTGTTAGTGCTTATAAAGAGGCACACCCTTTCACTATGCAGTCTTATACCTGCTTATTTTATTCTTTAATGGTTAGGATATATCTTTCGATTAAGGGTAAGCAAAGCTGCCGAGTTAAAGAATAAATCTTTTATTTTTAATAAACCTAAATGCATAATTATTATATTTAAAAACTAAAATTAATATTTTAAAAAAACCCTCGGGGTGACTGCTGTAGGCCTATCCATGCAAGTATTTAAGTTTGTATTTTTTTTTTATTAATAAAGTGTTTTAAATCTTTTTAAAATTTATTTTATTTTAGATGAATTTATTTTATAATTTTAGATCATTTTAATATTTTAATATTAAAAAAATTATTTTAATATATTTTAAATTAAAATTTAAAAAAAATAACCGCTGCTATAGTTCTAAATATTAAATAAAATAAAATAAATTCATTTTTTGGGGTAAATAATTCCTTAAACAAATTTTTTTCTTTCTTCCCCTGGCTGGGAAAAAGTTTTCCATTACTTGATCTCGATCGAGTATTTCGAGTAAAACAGCTTAATTCTTCAACTCATTACTTATTATAATTATTTAAGCTTTAATCCATCACCTATTAAATTTCTTTAAGTTAAGATGCTAAAGAAAATTTTTACATTTAGCATTGCATGGTTTTGAATACCTATGAATTTTTTAAAAAAATAATAATTATGGAAATAGAAGATCTTTTCAGTATTCATCGAATTTATCCAACAAAAAAAAAAAACTGATCATTACCCATAACTACATGGAAAACGTTGAAAATGAGATTATGACTATGAAACAAGAAAACGCCGCTAATTAATCAGTATAATAGTATCATTAAGTTTGCCTCGACCTCGAGATAACATCAGCCTCGACTTTAATAGAGACGTCAAGGAACCAACCACAGCTCCCACCGAATCCGATAACATGGCTTGTTCAGCTCTTTACTGTATAAATTTACAGTAAATGAAGAATGCTTTTTAGTTTTAGTTTTATTTTTTTAATTAATATGAGTTTTAGTTATATTATTTTCAATTATTTTTTTGTTTAATTTATTTTTAAAATTTTAAATTTATTTTATTTAATTATCATATTTTTTATTTTTATGATACAAATATTAGGTTTAATAAGTTAATTTATTTTGATGTATTAATCCAATTAACTTAAATTATTTTAATTTTTTTTTCAATTGTATCTTATAATATTAATTTGATTAAAAATTAAATTTTATTTTTTTATTTATTTTTTATTAGATTATTCTGATCTCATGAGAGGATTTTATTGTATCCCTTCACCTAGAGCATTATTTCAAGTTTTTCTTTATTTTTTCTTTATTTATTTTAATTAATTATATTTTTTATTTAATTATTATATTTTTATAACACTAACCAGATTTATATTCAAAGTTTTTGAATTTAGTGATATAATTAAATCCACTTAAAACTAAGTCAAATAAATTTAATATTATTATTAATATTAAAAATATTATTATTTATATTATAAATATTATTATTAATACTATAAATATTACTTTTACATCATTTAATCTAATAAAATTTAAGATTTTTGTGTCTAATTTTATAGATAGATTCAATATTTTTGAATCTTAATTTTTTATATATATTTTTCATGCTCAAAATAAATAATCCACGGCATAGTGCGGCGACAACCTAGGAATCACTATCCTTCAATATCATTTTACTATTCTTCTAAAATATTCCAATTAATGTCCAGGCGGTCGGCCGCATGATCACTTGGACAGCAATTAATTAGGAAAGTGACCGAGTTTCCCGGTCACCTTTATTTACCCCTTCTTCCTACCGATCAAAAAGTCGATACAATTGACGGCACCAGACTGGAAGGACTCAAAAATTAACAGTAAAGCCTCATTATTTCATGGAAAGTACTGGATATTATTTTTCAGAACGTGTGGTTTATCGATATAAAAGTTCATCAATAAAAAATGTTTTAATTAAAAAAATTTGATTTATTTTTATAAAAATATTATCATTTTATTTTAGATAAAAAATATGAGAAATTCAAAATATCTTATTATTTTTTAATTATATCAAATTTAATTTTTAATTTTTTAATTTTTTAATATATGTATTTAATTTTTTTAATTTTATTTCTGAAAACTTAATTTAATTTGGTTTTTATACTAATTTTAAATTTTATTTTTGAAATTTTTTATTTTCTCTTATTTTTTCTAATTAAAATTTTTTATCTATTAAGTTTGATATTCATTCTTTTAATAGCATTTTATTTTTTAAAATAATTTCTGAAATTATTTATTTTTTATTATTATTATTTTTAATTTTTTTATTTGTTAGATTTAATTTATTTATTTTTATTTTTTTTATTAAATTTTTTTTTAATTTTATTTTTATTTAACTCTTTTGATAAGGTTCTCGTTTTTCTAATAAATTCAGATTTTTTAATAAGAATTAATAAATTATTTTTTAACTTTTTTTAATTAAATACTAAAAAAATATTTTTTAACTTGTTTTTTTTATAATAACACCAAGCATAAAAACAAATTATTTTTCAGGAATTAAATAAATAATGTATTTTACAGCAGTAAAAAAGAAGTCCAGTACCAGAAATTTAAAAGAAAAAGCGAAGACGCGTTTTCAAAAATCAAAAGCGTCTACAAGGGGTCTAAACATGTCTAAAAAATCCAAGCACGCACACGAGAGAGAACATAGTTTTTGAATGTTATCTACTTCTTCCTTTCCTTGTTTCTCTACTTGTTTACAATTCAATACAGCTGGTGTTTGGGCACTGTTGTTCTCATGGAGATCAATAACTGGAAAATCAGTCGGTTTGGAGTTCTAATCTTGTTTTTGGTATATCAAAACTTGATTCTCTGCTTTTCGCTTAATGATGAAGGTAAGTAAGTGTGTCTATGCTTGTGTTGTTCGTTTCTGGGTTAAGTTCTCGAGAAAGTTAGTAGTGGAACAAGTGATGAAAAGAGCAGATGATGATGATGCAGGTATGGCGTTGTTGAAGTTGAGAGAGGGAATTGTGAGTGATCCATACGGTGCGTTGAAGAGCTGGAAAATGGATTTTGGAGTGATTAATCCCTGTTCCTGGTTCGGTGTTGAGTGCTCTTCTGATGGCAAAGTTGTAGTTTTGTAAGTTTTTCTTCTTCTTCCCTCATCTTGTTTTTAAGAGATTTTGACTTTTCTGTTATGTTCTGTTTGGTTTCTGGGAGATTTAGGGAAATGAAGGAGTTTGAAAGAAGCTGTAAACTTAAGGCTTCGTAATTTACTAACTTTAGTAGTATTTTTGTTTTGAGAATTCAAGCTTACTTTAAAATTTTGGATGTTAAAATTTGTGATCTGGTCAACTTTGTTATTATTAGTTATGTAATTAATCAAGTAAGTCAATGAGGAAGTAGTGGTTCTTTGTAATTCTTTTCGAAAAACATGTTAGAACAAAGTAATTCTCTTTAAATTCCTTGCGATACTTCTAAATATTTTGTGTGATTTGCTGTAAAGATGACTTTTTGCTGTTGTATTTACATACAAATGTTCTCTTCGGCAGTTGGTATTGATTGCATGTGGTCATCATCTCAGTAGGATTATTTTTAAGTTCTTGTTCTAAAGGTGAGTTTGTCATATAACTCGCAGGAACTTGAAAGATCTTTGTCTTGAAGGAACACTGGCACCTGAAATCACAAACCTTGTCCACATAAAGTCTATGTGAGTATTCATTAGGCGACTGATATTTAGAGCCCTTCCTTCTGTTTTATGCTCTAAATTTTAATCTCTAGCATTGTCTCTTAATGTTTAATTGCAGTATTTTACGAAACAACTCATTTTCTGGGATCATCCCCGAAGGGGTCGGAGAGCTGAAGGCGTTGGAAGTGCTAGATTTTGGGTACAATAACTTCAGTGGGCCCCTTCCACCTGATCTTGGCAGTAATCCCTCACTGGCAATCCTGTGAGTGTCAAACTATTTTTATGGTCAACGAAGTTATCTTCTGCTTCTGTCAGTATAGTAACTTATTTTCTACCTATATCCAGTCTACTGGACAACAATGAGCGACTCAGAAGCTTATCATCTGAAATTCAACATCTGGAGACGCTTTCTGAATTTCAAGTAGACGAGAACGAGTTATCTAATGCAGCTAAAGGTTCATCCCGCAACAAAAGATCCATTACATGGTATGTCACTATGATCACTTGATGATACTCTCTTGTGGGTGATATCACTCTGGATGTCTGGGGCAAAATCCAGGAGATGGGTCCTTATGAGGTTGTTGTATGGGCTCTTTAGACCATGGGGTGACATTTCCCTAGTGTCTTTGACATTGAAAGGACCTCTGAATTGTTATACCTTTAGAATTTTTCTTGAGTTTATCTTGTGTTTCTTGATCTTCTTTGTACATAATGTTTTAAGTGATCCATGCTTTTATAATATAATGCCTTTTTTTTTCATTTTTTGATAGGAATCTTGTGCGTATAGAAAATGCAGTTCACAGACGACAGCTGCACAAAAAACCAAAGAACAAACATGTGACTTCTCGTCTTCCTTCTAGGACTTTCCCCCCACCACCCCCAAAAGAGTCAACTGCACCATCTACAAGGGATCCATCTGCACCACCTATAAGGAAGCCAACTGGAAATTTCTCTTCTTTAAATGGTTCTACTCCACCTTCCATTTCAGCTCCAGCTCTTTCTGACTCAAGTGCTCCCAGAACATCATCTGAATATTCCCAATCTAAAAAACATCATGGTGCAATCATAACTGGAACTATAGGGGGCACCCTAGTTATTCTCATTTCAATCCTCGGTATATACATCTGCAAAACTAACAAGGCTTCTGTCAAACCTTGGGCCACAGGATTGAGTGGACAACTTCAGAAAGCATTTGTAACTGGTAAGTCTTTCTTCTTGGTAAAATAATCAGGAAGCATTTGTAGGGACTCCATTTCCAAATTGGAAAGAAGTATTCTTGTTCCTACATCTATTCAGTAATATAACATCTGAAAACCTGAACCGGATAATAAGTAATGATATTGAGTTTGACTTAGTTGAGTTAATTTGGTGTTAATCTTGCATGCTTTTGTGATCATTACCATCATATTTCTGTATTTGATGTCATAAATGTTCAACTCTTGACCACCTACATGTGCAACTACAGACAGTGGGTCCACATCCTTTTGTTCCTCTGTTTCCTCATCCCCTTCAGTGTTTTATATTTCCATGTTCATGTTTTAACCTTGTCGTTGCACTAATATGATTTAGATTTACATTTCAGGTGTGCCAAAGCTTAAGAGATCTGAGCTTGAAGCGGGCTGTGAAGATTTTAGTAATGTAATCGGTTCTTCACCAATTGGCACACTATACAAAGGGACGTTATCTAGTGGAGTTGAAATAGCTGTGCTAGCTGTGGCATCTGTTGCAATAACATCTGCCAAGGATTGGTCAAAGAATCTAGAAGTTCAGTTTAGACAGAAGGTAATCTACGATTAACTCCCATTGAACAATACATGCTTATGGTGTGATCTGGCATTTCCTAATTGTTTTCTCGTTTTATGCTTCAGATCGAGACATTATCAAAAGTGAACCACAAGAATTTTGTTAACCTTATTGGGTACTGTGAGGAGGAGGAGCCTTTCACAAGAATGATGGTATTTGAATATGCTCCAAATGGGACGCTCTTTGAGCATTTACACAGTGAGTGAGAATCATTTGTTATTGGCATCCTTGTTGCAGAACACATACCAAAAATAAGATCTTTGTTGTTGAGATTCATTAAATAAAAACATAAAAATCATCATTCTAAGTGTGTTTGGTAAGGCAATTGAAAGTGTTTTTTCAAAGTGTGTTTCATCTGAAAATGCATAAAATTAATTTTTTAAATGCTATGATTTTGACTTTCTCATATCAAAACTAAAAAAAAAAAAAACAATAATTTTGGTGCCTTTTCAGACAAAAAGCACTTTGTAAAATCACTTTAATAAGCACCTAAACCGCAATGCTAAATGGAGCCTAATCAACTTGTAGAGTTAATGCAAAAACTTTATGAAGTATATTTTTAAAACAAATGATGTTTGCGAGTATTGCCTCATTAATATTCATATTAAAACTATTGATTTTTTTTTTCTGATATCTAGTATCCTGAATCGAATCTTTCATATGTAAATGATCCATTAACCTCCAATCTTGAGAAGATAGAGAGTGTAAAGAAAATGAATGTTGATTAAACGGAGTGCAACTTTAGGGGTTTCTTTTTCCCTTGTATGGGTTTCATCACTTTGTGAATAAGAGATATGCTTTGCTGCACCAAGGTTTTGGAAGTTTTATGCGCTTAGTATCTTGAGTTGGCCGGCAGGTCAGGCATTTGAAAATCATAATCCATCTTTAGTTCTCGCCCCTAGAAAAGAAAATTTTCTCCCCATTTGCTTTGTGTTTGGTTTTGTTGTAGATTGTAAATCTTATTATTAAGTTTCATGCTGCAGTTAAAGAATCTGAACACTTGGATTGGGGGATGCGGCTGAGAATCGCAATGGGCATGGCTTACTGCCTTGAGCATATGCACCAGCTGAATCCACCAATAGCTCACAGCAACCTGACCTCTTCGGTGATCTCTCTAACTGAGGACTATGCATCCAAAATCTCAGACTTCACCTTCTCAAATGACATAATTGCAAATGAGATGGAACTATCTGGCAAGAAGCTCCCAGATATGCCTTTGGCGCTCCCAGAAAGTAATGTTTACAATTTTGGTGTCTTGTTATTTGAAATGGTTACTGGTAGGCTACCATACTCGGTGGACAATGTCTCACTTGAAGACTGGGCATCAGACTATTTGAGAGGGTACCAACCCCTCAGGGAAAAGGTGGATCCAACTCTGGACTCGTTCGAAGAGGAAAAGCTGGAGAGAATTGGTGAAGTAATAAAATCTTGTGTGCACCCGGATCCAAAACAAAGACCAACAATGAGAGAAGTTACTGGAAGGTTAAGAGAGATAACTACATTAACACCAGATGCAGCAATCCCAAAACTTTCTCCCCTGTGGTGGGCAGAGCTTGAAATTTTGTCCACAGAAGCCAGCTAAAATATGATCGGACTGTAAGTATGAGCTCAGTTTCTCATTGTTTTTAGTTAAAGAGGCACAAAACCAGTTGCCTGTAGGTTTTTCCCCACTTGTACCTATCATATGTAAGGGAGATCAGTTACTTGTATATACCCGAGGTGGTGTGTCTCTCTCCCCCTGTTCTATACATATATATGTAATTTCTTTCTTTTTTAGGTTGGAAATTGGCTGGGAAATGAGCCATAGAAGCACAACCACACGTCAATCAGTTAATATTCCATTTGTTCTTTACTTGCTCCTCCTCTCCTCTCTCTATCTTTGACTTGTTGAATTCTGATGGTGATGGACTTCAGCTGAAGATAAGAGGCATAGAGCAAGCAGTGCCAGATTAGTTCTTTTTTCCTTTAACCACAGTATGACGATTCAAAGTATCCGTCTAAATAAACATACTGTATTTGTGATGACTCTGGCTGCCAAAATAAAATGTAAAGATCAGCGATTGCCCCTGTCACAGCTGCGTCTGGGGCTGCGGTCAATGCTCAACACGGTGGCTTTCTCTCATCCCAGTGGATTTTGATTACTTTTCCAAAAATGCATGGAAGTGGCTGCCCTTTTTAATTCTCCTGCTTCTAAACAAGGTGAAAGACCTAAACATGTAAGATGTTCATAAATATAGTAATATGTTTTTAAATTTTTTTTATCATAAATCTAATATAAAAATTTCCTTAATGATGGTTTTTACTTTGAATAAAATAAAATAAATATTTTGTAATTAGATTGTCATGAATACAAAATATTAAAAGATCTATTATAAATTAAATTGTAGTTTTGATTTTTTATGAAAAACAGTTGTAGCTTTGATTTTTTTTATTTTTTTATGAAAAAAATCATTTTCATTCTCAATAATTGAATGCATTTTTTTACTTTCTATTGAAAAAAAAATGAAAATAATTTTATAGCGGTACACTCACCATTGTCTTTCAAAACTCAATCGTGCTATACATGGAAGAAAAGTTAAAATTGTTTTAGTATTGTAATAACAATTGAATTGATTTTCAAAGTGTTTCTTATTTAAAAATTTATTAAAATAATGTTTTTATTTTTTAAATTTTATTTTTTATATTATTACATCAAAATGATTTGAAAACACATAAAAAAATAATTTGAAGTAAAGAAAAAAATAAAAAAATTATTTTTTAAAAAATGCAAAAACAAATAATAAAAAATTATCATCTCTTATTATTAAAACTGCAACCAGGATATACTACTTTGGTTTTCTGCATTACAAAGGGAGGGAAAAAAACAAGAAAGAAGGGTATGTTCTTGACATTCTCGAAATACCAGTATACAGATCTTTATGGATCAAAAGGAATTAGCACAACCATAAACAGTAGGCCCAAGTCCACAGCGCTTTTGAACATATTTTACGGGAAAAAAACCTAAAATCTGTTTGAAAATCTGCAGGCCGAAGAATTCTCCACAATCATTGTGGTGGTGGGCACATGCGAGGGTTCAATTATTCCCACCTGTGAATCTTGGGCTCCATTCTTTCAAGCAAATAGGGGCAAAAATCATGCATCTTCTTGCTTTTCAGAACAAATAAGATACTGCATAAATCTCTCTCATGCGACCAAAAAAAAAAAAAATGGAAGGCGTATTTCTTTCTTCGTGTTATTTTTTATTCAGGAAGGAAGGTAGTCTTCACGTTAACAAGCTTTAAAGGATCGAAGTTAGTAGTTGACATGCCGTAATTTAGTAGTCCCCACGTCTATCAAAATCTTCAAACAGAAATATGATGATGGACAACAAATTTCCAGTGCTTATAAATATACTTGCATATTCATATCTACCCTCACACAATTACAAATCACTTTTGCTCTCTGCTTAAGCTGCAACAACCTCCACAGAGAATATGGCAAGCAACCAGCTTACAATTGTCATCTGCTCTCTCTTGCTGCTCCCATTAGCCTTCCTTTCAACAGCTGCCTATGATGAAACCACTCCAACCAAGCCGGTAGAGAAGAAAGTCGATGTGGTGGTTGAAGGCATGGTCTATTGCCAAAGCTGCAAGTATTCTGGATCATGGTCTTTGACAGAGGCCGAGCCAATCCCTTCAGCTAAAGTCAGTGTAATTTGCAAAAATTTCAAGAAAGAAGTCACTTACTACAAGGCATATGAAACCAATGCATATGGTTACTTCTACGCACAACTTGATGACTTCAAGATGAGCAACAATATTTTGGACCATCCCCTCCACGGTTGCCATGTAAAACTCGTTTCATCTGCTCTTGCAAACTGCAGCCTCCTCTCCAATGTTAACTATGGACTTTATGGTGCTCCACTTCGATTCGAGAACAAGGTGTTGCGAGGAAGTAATTACGAAGCTGTGATCTATGCTGCAGGTCCCTTGGCTTTCCAACCAGCTCAATGCGCTCCTGAAACTCATGTCTGATATTACTGCTCTTTCACTATCTTTTAGCTCGTGACCAATCTTCATCTCGGTTTTTATTCTTGTTTTGTTCCCTCCCCTGTTGATTTCAACTATAATCTAGGAATGGTGGCTATCTGTTCCATTTATTCAACGACTTTGTTTCCTTTGCATGAAGTGCTACTTCTTAACTATCACAATGTTGTTGTAAGCTATTTCTTTTTCTTGGCTGTATTTGTGAAAGTATTATAATGGCATAGATCACGCCACGATGCAGATGAAGATGATCAATCGTCATTTTGGTTTTGATTTTTGTTTCAATCCCTCTTCTGTTGATTTTAGCAGTTTTATCCGGCAATGGTGGCGATTTGTTGTATTTCTTCAATAAATTGAATTCCCTGGCATAAAGAGTTGCATTTTATCTATTACAAAGTCGTTGTTTAAATATTTCTTTCTCTAGGGCCCAGGCTGTATTTGCAGACATCACGAGGACTCTGATTGACAGATCACAGCACAATGCAGATGAAGATAATCAGCTGCAACTGGAGATTGGAATAAAGATAGTACAGGCAAACGCTAAACCACATTCGAAGATTTTGATATGAAGCATAATCAAAGAGATCAAATTTTAACGAATTCAAGCACATGGCAAATGTTGTGGTAAATCACAACACATTAAATAAGCTACAGATTGAAATCTTATGTGCCATTAATAATAACTGTTCCTAAAAGTCCAATGGCATTCCAAACATTTTATTTATGTCATCCATGGCCGCTTTTGTAAAAGCTGTTGGCTCAAACAAATCAGTGTTGCTTACTCTGGAGGGCTTGGATGGTGGCTGACCTCGTTGATGTTCCAGATCATCATCAGGAAGTATTGAAAATCCGCAAATGTCTTGTTTCATAACTGGTGTTTTATCCTGCTGTGGTCTCTTGGTTCTTACAAAATCCATTGGTTTCCCAAACATGTTGTTGATATCATCCATAGCCTCCTTCAAATTGACTGTAGGATCTACTAATCCGTGGTGGCAAACATTCTCCACCGCCGCCGCATCTAAGATGGTAGATCTGACAAACCTGTGAACAACTGTATCCTCTCTATGCTTTATTCGAGGCAAGCTCTCATCATCCATATAATCAGAGTTTCCACTCGGAAGATCCTTCGGACTTGGGAAGACAAAGGCATTTAAAGGTAAAGCAGATGACCAAGAACCTTCTGTCAGATTTCGAGTCTTACTCTCCTTTAATTTATTCTTCAGAGTTCTGTCACCATTTTCACCGCTTTCTTCATCATCAATGAATATTTGAAATGGTTCTTGATGAATCAAGGGGATTTGAGCTCTACCATGCACCTTCAGGGAAATACTCTTTTCTTTTTTTTGATGCAATGATTTGGTTCCATTGTCCAAATTTTCATCAATAAAGACATCAAATTCACTGTTCAAACTATGCTCTTCTCTTGGTCGACTTCTGTGTGAGCTACTTATTGGAGCAATCTCTAAAGGCTCGCGAAACATGCTATTGATGGCATTCATGGCCTCCTTCATATTTACTGTAGGGTCCAGGAGTCCATGATGGCAGGCATCTTCTGCTTCTTGTTTCCCAACTATTGCAGTGTCTACAAACTTTACCACAACAGTGTCATCTCTGTGACACATCTTGGATTCATCTGACTCTCGTGTATCCTCTTGCAGCTTAGATGCATCTCTCTGTCCAATCTTTTTCACATCCTCCTTCTTCGTGGACAGATCACTACCCAAGCCAAATTCACATGAATTTCCTGAAAATCCAACATGATTAGATTCCTTCATTGGCTTTACATCCTGAGAACTCCCATCCGGTATCTTTTTAGGTCTATCCTCGATTCTGTATACATTCTCATCGTTCTCTTCTGTCTTCCTGGCAGGTAGAGGTCTTTTACCACTCCTTCCTGTCTGGTGCTGCAAGACCTCTGTGAAAAGTTAGATGACAGAAGACCTCCACGAATAATGAAGGCAAGTCAACATCTAAAACAAAGTGAGCACCACCTGGATGTCCTTTTTCTTGTGTCTCTCCATGCGATGAAGGAACTGCTCATATGATTTCTGCAATTCATCAACAGGCTCGGCGAGGCTGTTCAGAAGTTGTTTCAGATGGAGGATATTGCTTAGTTCTATTTTCAAAAGAAAAAATCATATAACACCCAAAACCATCAAAGGGCTATGTAACATAATGAAATACAAAAGTTATTATTTTATTAGATGAGGTATTTGGCAAGTTGCAATTCTTTTTGTGATGCAATAAAGCTAGTAATTAGCAGCCATAATTTGTTCTTTGCATGGTAGAGGTAGATGGCCAAATAATGAATACGGTTTTCATTATGACATGAGTTCAGAGTAAGCTTATATTGATAGGAAGGGGAGAACAAAAAAAAAACAGAACAAAATATAGCTTCTAGCACTCCCTCAGGAACCAAGAGGTGAAGCCAATCACATGGACAAAATGCAAATACTCAGTAAACTGACTGCATTTTGTAGTCCATTTAGAAAGAAAAAAAATATATATGAGAGTGCTCAATCAAGCCAGCTGCTTCAAATGAAAGGTGAAAGTGGCTAAGAAACCCAGTTGAAAGGGCAAGAGGCTTTCAGCTAAGCTCGTAATCCACTATTTTCTCAGAAACCTTGACATGCTCAACCTTTAGCCAACAGGTAAGAGTAGTCCCACCTGAAAACTACATTGCCGCGCAAAAAAAAAAAACATGCCCGCTGTCTAGATGCAGAACTGGGAAGTCACTAAACTGCTAATTGGCCTCATACTTCCAAAGGGTTGCGTTACAAAATCCATGTACCACTCATTCAGATGTGTTGTAAGCATTTACTGATAATGTGAAGTAGAACTAAACATCAAAGGTCCTCTTCCATTCAAATATTGAGATATATTTTGAAATGTAGTTAACTTACTTGTGAACCCCTAAACGGTACATGTTCTCAGCCTCTTCAAATTTCTTCGTCTTCTCATAATACAGAGCATATGCCTGGTAGAATAACGACCGCTTTGTTCCTATGCGATTCATTTCCATGGTGCTCAACAGCGCTCTTGGATCATTCACATAATCCATCTACTCAATCCCATTCAAAATAAACAAATAACCAAAATTACAATGATAAAATACAGCCAGTCTTTCTTAACATTTAATACACTTTTATTTTCTCCGATTTCATTTCTTTTCCGTTTGCCCATTTTACTCAAACACCAAAAAAAACAGAGAAATCAAGCAAGAAAATAAACAGCCCAGGTTCAAAAATCAGAGTTATCTAATAAACCAATCCAAAACCCAATAAATTAGACAAAAACATAAAAAAAGGGAAAGAGACGGGTTCTGAAATTCACCAGCTGTAACCAAACACGAAGGTAGCGCAAGTCATTTCTGTAACGCCTATCTGACTCAAAACTCTGTGTGCATTTTTGCAAGAAACGAGGCAGCTTTTGTTTCAGTGTATCCGGAAGCAGACACTCCTTCAGTTTCTTAATTCCCCTGTTTAAGAACAGATAATGAAGTTTGGTTAACAAAAGCAGCGGCAATATTATTATTAAAACAAGCAAAGAAGAGAAAAGAGAAAGATTAGGAGTACCGGAGCCAAGGGACAAGAGGGTCATTGCCAGTGTAAGATTTGATGTCCGATATCAAAGAAGAGAAGAGATCATTGTGTTTGTGGGTTATTGACTTCTTTGTTTCCATTTGGAAATACAAGAGTTGATTAGTTGCTTTGTTTTGTAGATATCACACCAAGTTAAGTTGAAAAAAAGCAACCGGAGAGAAGAAGACGGAGGAGCGGAGGATTGTGGTTTCTGAATTTTTTTTTTATGAAACTACTATATCACAGTATAGACCTATAACCTGTCACTTGTTCATGGCTGAACTTGAACGGGTTCGATATGGGTCTGGGTCAGGCTAGACTTATTTTTAGAAGTCCAAAGCCCGGGCCGACCATGTTATTCAGGCTGGTTCATAAGCCCGGACACTGCCCGTGATACTGTAGCCATGCAAAAACCACGATCAAGAGCACCAAACAAAAGCAATCGCGAATCTACATTGTTATCAATTTTCTTATCAAGTTCATGCATCACTAAGACCTTCCCCGTCAATTCCTTCAAATCATTGAAAAACTAGAGCTTGTTCACCTACGATTGGGATTTTTCACTGAATTAGAACATCGATCGATATTATATATCCCATTTTGCATGTGCAAGATCCTCTAATGGATCGTATATTTGTTTAAACTTTTTCGAGTACTCACCCTCCATTTTATGGACAGGAAAGGAGAAAGAAAACGGTGATCGGTCGCTGAGGGCGTGATTTGAGAGAAAAAGTTCAAACAACCGATCCCATAGAAAATAATATTAAAAAAAAGTTAAAAAACAATTCAAATATATTTAAGTTAATTTATCAAATTTATAATTTAATTATAAAATTTGAAATAATTTTAAGAAAAATCAAATTAAATCAAATTATAAAATTAATTTAGTATTAAATAAAAAATAAAAAAAAATGATTGAAGAACCTATAAAGCAGAGTTAACTCAACCTAATTATTTAAACTTGTAATTTAGATCATGAGATTAAGATTGTTTAATGAAAATAAATCTGAAAAAAAAAAAAAGTCAGATTCATAATCAACTAGATGATAAGAGATAAAAATAAAAAATCAATAAAAAAATTAAAACAAAACAAGCAACAACCAAAAAAGCAAAAACAATAACCTGAAATTATAAATAAAATGTTGATAGGTGAAATTAAAAAAATAATTAAAAAATAATTTAAATAAAAAAAGCAATAAAAAACAAGAACAAAATTTGACCTCATTAAACCAAATGTTAAACGGTAAATTAAAATTAAAAAAACTTAAAATAAAGAAAAATATCAATCAAAATAACGATAATTAAATTTAAAACAAAAATAAAATGTCAAAACACCTTTTAGTTTTTGAATCTTAAAGAGATAGTAGAGAAAAGATGAAGAAAGAGAAATAAAAGAAAAGCACATCATCACCTTATCATGATTGATCATGGTAAGTGACCTTATACATTATTTGTTTGTGATGGATAACTCATGTATGCTGGTGCGTGTAATACACATGTCAATTACTTTACCTTGTTTGTTTACCATCATCCATTGTATTTATTTTAATTTCAATTCTAATTTTTTAACTCTTAGTTGTTTAAGATAAACATGATTTTATTTTATTTTTTAAAATCAAACACTAAAATCTCGTCATGAGATTGCAAGAACTCCATGTCCAGGCATTTAAGATAAAAATACTAAATCAAATCTCAAATAAAATTAATGTAAAATGATCAAACTAAAAAATATATCAAGTGACAAAAAAACTTCAGTTGACCGTCCAAATCAATTCCTAATGCTATTTTTAAAAAAAAGGACTTGGTATTTATTTAAGCTCCAAATTCGATCCCAAAGCTCTAATTCTTGTAAATTAATAAAATTAAATTTTATTTTGTCAAACTCAGCAAAAAAATATTCCCATGACACTAGAAACACACAATCATACAAACAAATCACCACAATCAATCCTAAAAAAATATAACATTAAAAAATTAAATTAAAAAAATTAAGGTATCAAAATGAAAAAAATATAACAGAATAACGCAAAAATATTAATTGTAACTAAAACAGCTCGGGCAGTGAAAAGGCTTAGTTTTTTTATTTTTTTTCTTTTTCTTTGTTTTTTTAATGAATATTTTTTTTTATTTAGTTTGTTAATGTTAATTTTTTTTTTCTATTTAGTTATCAAGCTTTCATGATATAGATTCTGAGTTTGAAGGGTTAGTCCAAATTTTTTTTTGTTTTTTACTTAATTTTTTTATTTAATTTAGTTTGTAGATATTAATTTTTTTTCTATTTAGTTATCAAATTTTCATGACACGGATTTCAAGTTTGAGCTAACTTGTAAAATGTTTTTTTTCCTATTCAGTTATCAATCTTTTATGATACGAATTTCAGATTTGACAGGTTAACTAAGTTAATTTTTTTTTTCTTTTTTTTTTCATGTAGGTTTTTTTTATTTGATTTTTTTGTTAAATTAATCTCTCTCTTTTTTTATTGTAATTATTTTTTTAAATTTAGTTTGTTAATATTAAATTTTTTTCTATTTAGTTATTTAACTTTCATAACATGGATCTTAGGTTTGACAGGTTAACCCAAATAATTTAGATGTTTTTCTTCATTAGTTTTTTCCTTTCTGTAGGATTTTTTTCATTTGTTTTTTTCTTTTTAATTAATTTTTTATTTAATTTTATTCATTAATATTCAAATTTTTTCTATTTAGTTATTACATTCTCATGGCACGAATCCTGGGTTTGATGAATTAACCTAGTTGATTTAGATTTGTTTTTATTAATTTTGTCTTTTAATCTCATATTTTAATATTATAACTAACCCATAGTGAAAAGGTTAAGTGTTTTTCTTTTTGTTTTTTTAATGAATATTTTTTTGTTTAATTTAGCTTGTTGATTTTAATTTTTTTATTTAGTTATAAAACTTTCATGAAACAAATTTCGGGTTTGATGAGTCAACCCAATTTTTTTTTTCTGGTTTTTCTTTTTAATTAATTTTTTAGTTTAATTAATTTTATTAATATTAAATTTTTTTTTATTTGGTTATTAGACTTTCATGACACGAATTCTGAGTTTAAAAAGTTAACCGAGTTAAATTTAGCTTAACTTGTAAAAGTTTTTATCCTATTTAATTATCAAGCTTTCATGATACAAATCACAAATTTAACGAGTTAACCTGATTTAAAGGTTTAACCCATTTAATTCGGATTTTTTTTTCATTAGTTTTTTTCTTTGTTTTTCTCCTTTTTTTTTGTTTAGTAGTTTTTTTTGGCTTTTTAATTATTTTTTTAAATTTAGCTTGTTAATATTAAATTTTTATCTATTTAGTTATCAAACCCTCATGGTACAAATTCCAGGTTTAATGGGTTAGTTTAGTTTGATAAGTTAACCCAATTAATTTAAATCTTTTTCCTTTTTACTTCACTTTTTTTCTTCCTTTGTTTTTTATTTTTAATTAATATTTTTTTCTTTTAATTTTGTTCATTGATGTTAATTTTTTTTCTATTTAGTTATCATGCTCTTATGACACAAATTCCAGGTTTGACGGATTAATCTAGCTGATTGAATTTTTTTTCTTTTTCTTAATTAATTTTTTACTTTTACTTTTATTTTTTAATATTGTAATTAACTATAACTAAAAGGATCAACCTTTTATTGCAGACCGCACAAGGCAGTTCATGGTAAAAAGGTTGGTGTCTTTAGTTTTTTTGTGTGTTTTTGTTTTTTTTTAATTAATTTTTTTGTTTAACTTAGTTTGTTAATATTAAGTTTTTTTCTCTATTTAGTTATTGAATTTTCATGACATGAATTCCATATTTGACGGGCTAACCTGGTTTGATATGTTAGCCCAATTAATTCAGATTTTTTTCTTTTTATAGTTTTTTTTCTTTGTTTTTTCTTTTTAATTATTATTTTTTGTTTAATTTAGTTCATCAATGTTAATTTTTTTTTATTTAGTTGTCACACTCTCATGACATGAATTCCAAGTTTAATGGGTTAACATGATTTGACGGGTTAACCCAGTTGATTCGGATTTTTTTTCTTTTTCTTCATTTGTTTTTTCCTTCCAATTTTATCTTTTGATATTGTAACCATAACTAAAATATATCAACCTTTCACTATGAACTTACACACTTTCACTATAGATCGTATTGTGTAAATCTATAGTGAAATGCAGATACCTTTTAGTTAGAGGTTTTTTTTATTGCTTTTTACTTTGTTTTTTTTTTCCAGCTAATCTTTTTTTATTTAATTTAGTTTGTTAATATTATTTTTTTCTATTTAGTTATCACACTCTTGTGACACGGATCCTAACTTTGATGGATTGACCTAGTTTAGCGGCTTAATCCAGTTGATTCATATATTTTTTTTCTTGATTAGTTTTTTTTCTTTTAGTGTCATTCTTTAATATCAATTTGGTTGGAATAGTGCTTTGCCTTTTCTTTTCTTTTCCCTTTTAATTATTTTATTTTTTAATTTTATTTTTTAATATTAATTTTTTTTCTATTTAGTTATTACACTTTCATACCACAATTTTATAGTTGGACTCATATTCAGGGTTCTTAAATTTAGTGTTGTGGCTAAACCCAAGGCTCTTGAACTTGGCGATACAGCCATATCCATTTAAACTTGAGTAATACAAGTTTGATATTATTATTAATATTAAAAATATTATTATTTTTATTATAATTATTATTGCTAATATAATAATTAATAAAATTGAAAAAAATATTATTAGTTATAGGGTTTTTTTCTTTTTTCTTTTTAAATAATTTTCTTATTTAATTTAGTTTATTATCATTAATTTTTTTATTTAGTTATCATACTCTCATGATATAGATATCAACTTTGACATGTTAATCTAGTTTGACGGGTTAAACTGATTGATTTATATTTTTTTTAAGTAGTTTTTTCTTTTAATATCAATTTGATTAAAAATTAAATTTTATGATTTATTTTGTTTGCCATTAATTAGATTATGTAATTTTATGAGGGGATTTTATTATACCTCCCATTGCAAAACACTATTTATTAGAGTAAATCTTAGTTTTATTGTTTTTTTCTTTTTAATTATTTTTTAAATTTTATTCTGTAATATTAATTTTATTTTTAATTATCATATTTTTTAATACGACTTCGTAGCCAGACCTATATTTAAGGCTATGAGTTTAATGTTCCAGTCAAATTCATTTAAATTTGAATAATGCAAGTTTGATATTATTATTAATATTATAAATATAACTTTTAAGTTAAATGTTATAGACAAATCCAATACTCTTAAATATAACTTAATAAGAAGATCTAATATTTTTAAATTTTAATATATTTTATATAAAAAAATTGACCCCACGTATAACAGGTTAAGTTTCTAGTGCAACAATAAAATCCCTCACATGACACGGTGAAACACTGCATGATGCCCTTTATTTATTTAAAATTTTAAATTTAATAAAGATGATATGGGATGGATATCATATTGAGCGCCAAAAATGATATTTGGAGGCATGTGCTGCGGTCTCTTGCCTCTAAGCGTTTTACGAAACAGGAGCAAATTGATCATGCAGGACCAGTGTCTAAAAAGCTACAGAGGATTAAAAACTTAAAAGCCAATAACTCAAAGTCAAACAAGACAAATATTTTCGGGTATTTGATTACTTATACGATGGTATTAGAGGCTTACATAGTTATTAACTTTAGAACTCATGAAATTAATTGTGGTGCGCGCAAGCTGACCCGAACACCCACATTAATTTAAAAAAAAAAAAACAAATATTTAACCACACAATAGTTAGCCAGTAATAAAAGTTTGGATAAAAAAAATTATTTTAGTTTAAAGTTTGAATTTAATAGTTGCTGCTCAAAATTTATATCATTTTTAATTTTAAAAGTTGTAAAATTAATTAAAATATTAATTTTAAAATTTATAAAATTAATTAAGATATATTTAAGTTGGTCTAAATACGCCCGCGTGTGTATATATATACATATATAAAAAAACAAAAACAATGATTTATCTTATTTCTCTAATTCCAGTTCAACCCTTTTCAGGTATTCCTCTAATTTCTAAATACAATCTGAATTTCAACTACACCAAGTGTTAATAACGCAGAAGGCAGTTCAGGGAGCTTGACGACAACTGTTCTCGGGGCGCATCAAAAACGTGTTTCTGATTTTTTCTTAATGATTTTAATATATTAATATAAAATTTTTATTTTATTAAATATTTTTAAAAAATATCTAACCTACTGGATAAAACACACACTAGGACACGAGGGCATACAGCAAAGCCATCTATAAACATTAAATTGTTTTTTTTTAAAAAAACTTTTTTATCTAATTTTAATATGTTAAAATAAAAAAATAATATTATTTCTATATTTTTAATTAAAAAATACTTAAAAAAAAGCGGTACGCCATAGAACCAAACGCAAGTCACCTTCACCTCACTCTTAAATCTTCTCCACCTAAACCCTCGCTCTCCCTCCCTCCTCGCCTCACCCAATTCTCTCTCACCATGGCAGAACCAGAATCCGACATTTCCGACCCGGTCGTACAAAACCCTAACAATGAAGACGAAGAAGACCTCTACGAACAAAGCGACGAGGACGAGGACGAGGACGAGGACGAGGACCTCGAATCCCAAAAGGCGAAGCTCCGAAATCGATTCCAGAATTTCTTTCGCCGAATACAACACGAATCGGTCCCAATTCGTGTTCATGATGTTGTAATCAAAGGAAACACGAAAACTAAAGACGCTTTGATTGAAGCAGAAACGGCGTCGCTTAAAGATGCGTCTACCTTTAAAGAGTTGTTTGCGGCTTCAAGCGATGTGAATTTTAGGTTACAAGCACTTGAGATATTTGATTCGGTGAAGATCACGCTTGATTCGGGCCCGCCGGAGTTGCCTGGGACTGCTAACGTGATTGTCGATGTTGTGGAAACTAAAAGCCCTCTATTGGGTGAAATTGGGGTTTTCAACAAAGGCGAGGTATACATCTTGAATGTTTTCTTTTTCTAGTTGGAATTGGCGGTGTTTGGGTAATTGAATAATGTTATAATGTGCGTCTTTGTAGCTTCGATTTCTAGTGGTTGATTTTGTTCTAGTGATTGTGAGTGATTTTGATAGAAATGTGGGAAAATTGGTGCTTGTTTAATTGATGACTGAATAACGATGCGCGTCTGTTAAACGGGAAATGGTAACAGTGGCAGGGAGAAATTGCATTGGTGTAGTTGGTTTTGTTTAATATGGTGCTATAATTGGTCACTGTCTAGTGTCTACCATCTAGGTACAAATAAAACGGCATTTTTATACTTTGTTTCAATTTTTTGATTTGCGATTAATGATTTGGTGCTGTGTTTAGTTGCTGAAAAACAGGGGAAATAGAAAGATTTTAATGGCTTAACTGGTTTGTGTCATTACATATTCGTATTAGTGACTAGGTGCATGGAACTGAACATGTCTAGTGTAAGGTGCTTGATGCGGGCTCATAATGGCATGCTTATGTTTAATGTTATAATTCGTATCAGTGGGGCTTTAGATAGCTGAATATTCTGCATTTGCATAATTATAAAATCTCTACTGAGTTTGATTCACGTTTTTACACTATAGGTTCATTTCTCAAGATTTATTGGAAACTAAGGGGTTCCTGAAATTGTAAGTTTTTTTTTGTAGGCTTCATCATCAACATTGGAGGGTACACTCAAGTTCAAAAACATATTTGGTTATGGGGATCTTTGGGATGGCACTCTGGCATATGATTGTGACCACAAGGCAGAGGTAAGTGCTGGTGTGTTTTTGCCTAGATTCAAAGGACTTGTGACCCCGGTAACAGCGCGACTATTCCTGCAATCTCAAGACTGCCTAAAGTTTTCTTCTTTCAAAGAGCGATCACTAGGGCTATCTCTTGGCTTATTCTCAACCAGGAACCATGATGTGGTGTACAATCTTGCCTGGCGTACATTGACAGATCCATCACGAACAGCTTCAAGTTCAGTGAGGGGGCAGCTTGGTCATGGTTTACTTTCATCTTTGAAGTACACATTTAAGATTGACAGGAGAAATTCACCTCTGAGGCCAACTCGTGGATTTGCTTTTGTTTCTACTACCCAAATTGGTGGCCTTGCACCTGATAGTCGCAGCTTACAATTTTTGCGCCAGGTTTGATACTCATTTCATGTTTGATCTTCTGATTTTCCTAGTAGCTGTTTTATTCAGTTCTTTCAAGCATTTTTCTTTCCTGGCAATGCTGCCACTTTTTGGCTGTATGCAAGCTTGTTTTGACTGCCTTCTTTGCTCATGTCTCCACCTCTCTCCATATGTCATTTGTTTTTATGTAGCTTAGCTTTGTCAGTTTTCTTTTACCATAAAAACTAAATGTCTCTGGTGTTTTGAATCTCAATGCTGTGGGATTAGATCATACTGAAATGTACCCTTGTTTTTCTCTCAGGCCAGCCATTTAGATTCTGGAAAAGCTCTGTTGGTCACCTTTTATTCCTCACAGTTATTGATGGCTTGTAATTTTTATTATGTGTTAATAACACATTACAACTTTTCTCCCTGCATCTCTGAAACTTTCCCATCCATGATTTTGGCATAGAAAATGATGGCCATCTGCTGTATTTTAATTCAAGCTATGTTTTTGAGGTGTTCTTTTGGCTGTGTGTTGGGGCTCACTTTGCCTTTTTCCAGGAAAAGCAAACAAATTTTTTACTTCAATTTTTGTCATGCTAACAGATCTAAGAACCAGGCTTTAGTTTTTCCCCAGGTCAACTCAAACTCCATTAATGATAATCAGTAATTGTCTTGCTGCTAGCTTTGTGGGGGATACAGTACATGGATGGTGGAGTCAACTATTCTGCACTGAAATATTTTAGTCCTTTAGTCTAGTAGGCAACAACTAGAATGCTTAATGTTGATCCCTTTCACTGGCTAACATTGTCCCCACTTGGACAACTCTATGCCTACTTGTACAAGCATGGAAGTTGGAAGCACCAAAACTGCATAACTTCTAAATGACAAGCTACATGCCATGCCCACTTTTACCCATTCTTTCCTTTTTCGTTAAGAAAACAATGACAAACAAAGTTCCTTGGCCACTTTTTGTTAGATTTGTAAGGAAAACATATTCGACTACCGGCTTCTTTGTTGAAGAAAAAAGAACTAATCATATTGTTGCTCTCATTCCCATCCTAAAATTTTCTGTTTCCATCAGTGGCTGCCAATACAGGTTTTATCTAGAGAGCAAATACACTATATATACTAATTGTTCAGATGTGGTTGACCATAAAAAACAGGGAAGTATATACCGACAAAAAGTCAAAAGAATTTAAAAAGAAAATTTTGAATTTTCGTTTGTTGTGCTGAGTATGAAGATTTTCTGGGTTTGGAAACCTTTCTTGTGTACCTTTCTAGAATACTAATCTCAAATAATTTAATTGGGGAACAAAATAAATGTTCACACAGAAGCTAGCATTTCGATTTGTTTGTCCTAAACTTGAAATCTAACATGTCATTCTCAACATTTTAAATTCATGCACAAGGCTCTGCTCCTCAATCTTTGTTTGTTAAGTGGTTAATTAAGCATAGATTAGTTGTTGCATGTTACTTGGGCATAATTCACACCTCTTGTTTGTTGAGCTGTATTTGTTCGATAATGAGCTATTTTTCATTAATAAATTTAATTTTAAGTATGGTTAAGAGCTTCAGGTTTTCAACTGGTCTTCTCTGTTTACATCATATATGTATATGTGGTTGTATTTGCTATGGTTTCTATTTTAAAACAAATTGGTCTGCTTTATGCTACTATGTTGATTATACTTAGCTATTGGATACCTCATTAGAATATGAGATGCCTTTTGTTTTTGTTCCATCTCCATTACTTGCACTTTTAAATCTTGTGTGCTTTCCATTCTTTTCTTACTTAAAACAGGAGCTTGATCTTCGTTGTGCCATACCTCTTGGATTTTACCATTCTGCACTGAACCTGGGAATATCTGCTGGTGTTGTTTTTCCCTGGGGATCTGGATTTTCAAGCATGCCTTCACCACTGCCAGAAAGGTTCTTCCTTGGAGGCAACTTATCTCCAGTTTGCACTTTGGGTGGTCCAACATCATTATGGGGGTTTAGGACTAAAGGTCTTGGCCCTACTGAGCCTCGAAGACAATTGCAAAAAAACCCAGGTGATGAGAATGCTGATTCTGGAAGGGATTATCTCGGAGGAGATCTTGCTGTTGCTGCTTTTGCAGATTTTTCTTTTGATTTTCCATCAAAGTGGTTAAGTGCAAAAGGAATCCACGGACACCTTTTTGCTTCTGCTGGGAATGTCGACAAACTAACAGAAAATTCATATCGGAATTTTTCTTTGCAAAAGTTCACCCAATCATTCCGTAGCTCCGTAGGAGTTGGAGTTGTTATTCCTACAAATCTCTTCCGAATGGAGGTGAGTAATTTTTTTACTTCTTCATTTTGTACCTAAGCAGCAGAGGACATTTTGGGCTTTAAATTGTAGCTGTTGAGCACAATCCTATTGAAACAGTGGGAAAGTCAACATCAAAAAATTTGAATGTCATGAAAATGTGAGCTATTTCGTCAAAACATTGACCAAAGAACTTAAAGAGCAGTGGAAGGGTTTCTCTCAATGAAATATTTATTCTTGTTATACCAAATAAATGGAATGTACTATTATAATTTGTGCCACTTACATGCTGTTTAGTAACATGAAATGGATGATGGGAATGAAACCATTTTGAAGTTATTTGGTTGAAAGGAATCAATGGGGGATGGAAATGAAGAGTGGGAATGGAAATGAAAACTTATTTATTTATTTTCTTATTCTCATGGAGGAGGTGGGAATGAAAACTTCATAGTGATATCTCCTGTTTTAATCTGTTTTTTTATTCTTTTATTTATTTCTACAAGACCTCAGTCGGGCATTTCATCTCTAATGAATTTGAATTTATTTCCAGCTGAATTATTGCAACATCTTGAAGAAATTTGGCGAGGACCGTGGCAAGTCAGGATTCCGTGTCAGCTTTTCTTCTCCATCATAGAATACAGAAAGTCCTCCATGCCAGGTGGTAGAGTTTCCTTTTCTTTTCTCCATTTGTTTTTGGCCTTGCGAAGAAAATCACACGTTAGACAGCCTTCAGCCTTCATTTTTTTGTTTCAAATGTAATTTTGATGGTGGAAAGTCGGCCCGGAAATTTATGGTGCACAAAAAGAGGGAAATAATATGATAACACAAAACATTGACGTCGGCATATTTTATAAGGTATTCCATGAAACCATTGAGTGGCAGAGTATTTAGATCGTTATCCATGCCTTTTGTTGATTGCCTGTCACGACTCGGGAATCAGATAATCTTTTTTTGTGCTTGAACTGCAGGATTATTCATTTTAATATGGTCTTTGAATTTGCTGAAACTGTGAAATGTGCTTAAGGAGGGTGCATATCTCGGTAATGGTGGCTGTTTTAGCTAGGAGACCTATGAACCTATAAGGAGGGCAGATAGGACGAGTAGTCGTCATGTGTGCTAGACCTGATCTTGTTGCTAGAGGACCTAAGCTCATTATTTTCTTGAAGGGCTTGTAATATGAAGCAGGAAATTTTGATGAAAGAAATTCCAATAAAGGGGAAGTAGATTGATACAAAATATAAAACATGCGGGTAGCAGGCCCAGCCTGAGATGGTAGGCTTCCAGGGAAATAGTAGACCTGGCAAGGCTAAATTGAATGGCCCAGAAATTCACGAGGTACCGTGCTCAGACAGCAGCCTGACTTTGTAAGAGGATGGACTGTGTCCTTTTAAGCTGGGCTTTCTTTTTGTTGGCCCAATTAGCGACTAGTTTCCCACCTTTTCACAATAAGCTGTGTTTTAATGATCCTCAATCCCAGAACTTTCAAGTGAATTAGTTCAACACTCGATTCTTGAGTATTTGAGAAGCTGAAGGAAGACGAAATCATCACTTAATATGGAGTCCAATAGCAGCTTGAGGGAAGGTACATCTATATATATGGCCGATGCTTTTAATCTCCTGCCTCTTTCCTTTATTTTTTTCTCCGCAAAGGTGACGAATTCATGCATGGGCCATTGAGGTTACAGTCAATCGAAGATGATAATTAGTGAATGGGGAGTTATAGATTCTCTTGGGGTTGATATGAAATGGTTCTACTGTAGACATAGCGATGCTTGCAACGTTTCGCTTGTCAAAATTAACTTAGATGATTTTGGCAGTCAATTATTGTTTAAAAAAGGCAGTCAATTGGCGCCAGGCCATGGTGAATCTCTTGCTGGCACATTCATTTCGCACGGTCCCCTCTTTAAGGACTTGAAATCTAATTTTTCTGTCAAAAAGGGACTACATGAGGTTACAAGGTCATTGCACTAGAGCCAGCAGTTTCGCCGTCAATCAAATCCATGTAGAGGAAGCCAGCTCTATATAGGATCTGCTAAGTCAAGAAGCAAGACCTAATCTGAAGAGACCATCGGGAAAATTAATGATCCTCACTGGATTCCAAACTATACTTTCAATTGTTGTGTGGAAAAGAAAAGAACTGCGAATCACTCTCGGCATCTCCATCTCTCTCTCTCTCCCCTTCTGTTTTTGGTCTTCTTTTATGAATGGGGCCTGTCTAGCTATAAAAAATTATAAATTAACTAAATCAAACTAGTTAGTAACAGCCTAATTGACTAATAAAAAAAGTAATTTCACTCCTTTTCCTGCAGTAACAAATTAATGGCCCGACAATGGATGTTAACATGGTGCTTGAAGAAGTGCTAGTTCTTTCAACTTTAAAAAAAGAAGAGAGAAGTGCTAGTTCAACGTTGCAAATTGCTACCACGAGATTCATGCAACTAGCCTATATTACTAGGGAAATACGAATGACGGTAATTTGTCACGGCCGTCGCTGTGGTGGGGAAAAAAAAATGCTTGAAAGGAGACAAAACATGCCTATGAGATCAATTAGCATATTCTGCATATTGCAAAATTAATGTTCGATATTATAAATTTCCTTTCAGTCCATGCATACGTTTCCTATGTGAAGGCAACTCAATCAATTAATTAACTAGCGTTTTCTTCTGCTTAATCTAACACACAATGTTAATTAGTAAGCATATCCCATTTCACAACTTCAGGAACTTCCATCTAAACTTGACCAGTTGTTTGATTGTGACCACCTTTATGAATCGGATGGTATTCATAATTAAGCTGATCATGGATCAATTATTTGACTAGTGATGGTATTGATGCTTGTGAAATAAGGCTTTCCATATATACCAAAAACTTAATACAATGAGGGAACAGTAGTTGTTATGCTCTTGTTTGAACGTGAAGCTTTCATTGGTGAAAAACCTGAAAGGGCAGCAGGTGTCGAATATGGTCGCCATATCACATGCATCATGTTGGCAATATTGCATCATGCATGGACTCTACATGATGATGATGATGATGTGTTAAAGACAGTTGTGTGTTGCATATGCAGCCAGGAAAAAGACAGACATCCTCGTTCTCAAAGGATGGTAGATCCGCATTAATAGGTTCACGTATTCTCATGCACAATAGAAAAGTAGATTAAAGAAACAGTGGGCAAATAGAAGAAAAACAAAGGTCCTGTTGCGAGTTGACTTCACAGGTTAGGTGTTCGATGCCGAAGCTCCCAGTCCCAGTCCCAGTCCCAGACCCAAAATAATTCTAGCTTTATTTTAATAGTTCTCACAGGGAAACCAGCCTATACGATTGCTAATGATTTAGAAATGATCTGCACACACACATATATTTCGAAACAGCATCTGTTAATTAATTATCCTTTTTTTTTTTATTGGATGCTAGCTAGCAGGAGCATTGATCTCTTAGAATTTCTTATCAAGTACATTTCATTTCATCTGATATGTTGTGTTGTGATTCCAAACTCTCCTAGGAAGAAGTGAACAAAAACATGGAGACACCTAATTTCTTTCGAACTAATAAGTAATTGCTAGGCATTTATTATTCGGAGGTAACGGCATGCCTTTAAGTAAGACTTAGATGAGACTAAAGTTAACTATGTATTAATTATGCAACAGACCGCAGCCTGCAAGTAACTCTCGCTGCAGGTTGAACATATCAGACAATCTGGTTGAATTGATTTTTTTTTCTTTTTATATTTATATAAACAATTGATCAAGTTCATCCTTGAATAAACTCATTTTAGCTTTGTTTTTAATTTTCTTAGATCAAAGTTGAATTGACTCATTAAATCTGGCAACAGATTTTATCAAACGTGCACCAGCCCAACGAATGAGATCCGAGCCCAACCATTGTAATTAAAACTATATATAGATGGATTAATTTTAAGGTTTTTTTTTTTTTTCATTCAAAGACATTCTTAGTTACTCCCCCACGCCTAATAAATTTAATTTTGACACCAGCCAGCTATATCAAAAGATGACTTTGCCAAAAGAAACCACTGGCTCTTGGGCGGTGGTTTCTCTCAAGACCCTCGTGATGCTGGGTATTTTTTTTTTTTTTAGCAAAAAGAAAGTAGAAAAATCTTAAGTTAGGTTAATTATTTGTCATGTAAAGATTTCATTACATATACACGTAGCCTCTAAATGTAGTTAGAGTACACGAGGATGGAATATTAGGTTTCCGGCAGAATTAATACTATGTGCTACTTTTCCTTTCATGTCAAAACCTGAAATTAAATGGTTCGTGTGGGTGAAATCAAGTGCAATTTTCTTGAACATCGACTCACTTGTTAAACGATGATGATCTTTTGACATGAACTATAAAAAATCATGAAACTATCGCGGCCTATAACCACCTAAAAACAAATTATATATATATATAAGATATCATGTTTTTATTTATTAAATTTAGTATATCCAAGGGTTCAAATGTTGTAGATATTGTTCTCATTAATTATTTTACAATTCATAAGATATAGTGCTATGCCCTCCTCTAATCCAGCCTTTATATAATAATAATAATAATAATAATAATAATAATAATAATAATAATAATAATAATAATAATAATAATAATAATAATAATAATACTAATAATAATAATAATAATAAAAGAAGATATAAACAATATGAAACTATAATAAAACTTCAGCTATCAACATAAAATTTAAAATTTTGAATTGATAATTTTTTTTAATGTTGTAATATAGCATTTTTTACTAAGTGGACAAAAATTCTCGTCAAATTAAAATTAAATTTACATATAAAAAAATGTAAATTAATCTATGCAAATTTCAATCCTAATAAGTGTAAGAATTTATTGCTAGCTTTTAGTTTCCATCAAATAATTGTTAAAGATACGTTACGTTATATAATTCTTTTTTAATTTTTCCTCTTTAATTGACTGTGAAAACCCACAAGTTTAGGACAAACAACACATAGGCCGAGTAATTATTGTATCCATACATTTTTGTTTTTTAGAGAAGTTGTGGTTTTTACACCCACATGCATGCTGTTGATCACAATTATATTTTAAGTGGGATGAAAGTGAGAGAACTTAAACAAAATTAAATTAAATTGAAAAGTCATATATATATACTCAATCATTAAATTAAATAACGGAGGAAAACTCGGGATCTTGAGACACTGCTAGCTTGTCATAAAGCCCTGTGTATCTATCTAAATTTGAAAATGAGTTTTTGTTTTTGTTTTGTATATTAATTTTCTGGTTGAATGGACTATTCGACAGGACCCTCCGATGGAATTTGTTGACCGCATCAAAATGCTGCCGAAGTCTAAATTTTTCTGGTTGAGTGGACTATGCAGTTTGATTAAATTACAAGATCGATCGTTTTTCAAATGAAATTCAAGAACTAGATTGGTATGGAAGCCAGACATCACAATAATCAAATCGATTCTTTTGTTAGAAAAGAAAATCCTTTCTTTTCTCAATAATCAAATCGAAGTTGAAGGTTGAGGACGTAATTATTGGAGCTTGGAACTCTTGACACTAGTAATTAATTTTACTTTTGTGCACAGAATTATTCTACTCTCTTTTCATCATTAATTTTCTTAAGCCAATGTTGCTCGCCCTGGTCAATTATTTCTGGACTCGCGCAGAATATTCGTCTATATATAATTTGAGAGGGAGGCCCCTCCGAGACGGAAAATATGCTAAGCAATTCCCATCAATTGGATTTGACAAGGAAACCATGAAGTACAAGAACCGAGCAACAAATTGTTTTATACAATCTCTAATACCAATACTGACAACTGTCATCTTTATAAATTCAAATACGGTAATGTATTAATTGCTATTAATTTGATCTAATATAAATTTGAAGTTAAATTAAAGTTAATTAGTCACTGCCTTAAACCGGGATGAGGTATCCATTCTCCTTCCTTTTAAGAAACTACGATATCAGGTACACTGGTACAGTAGTTTTCCTATTCTACAAATACTTGTATTAAATTCATATAATCACGCGCGGACCCGAATCTTATACCCCATTATTTATTAATTAAAATACTAAAATGAAATATTTCCTTACAAAATTAAGTTGAAGAAAAATGATAAGTCTATCAATTTTAAAACATTATAAAAAAAATTATATATAATTAATTAATTAAATTCAACTTATGCATGCGAAGACGCGCAGCTAATTTTGAATAAAGATGGGAGTCAAGGCAGTAGTTAATAGTTATAATATCCTTTTAGACTTGCTAGCTCTAGTCTATTTGGGTCTTTATTTAGTTCATTTCCTCACTAATATATATGCATCCCGCAGTTTTATAATGTTTTTTCAATTTTCAAATGCTGGCCCATGCCAAAACCAGCCGTAAGGTCAAGATGGAGCACATCCAATGGAGTTGTTCTTCTTAGTCAGCGACTGACCATCGCTCAAGTTTCTTGTAATTAAATGGTGTTCCGAGCTTTGTCTAGCTAGTTATCTTCTTAATCTAAATATTATCTTTGGGCATTTAACTTTCATAATCATGATCTTGGAACAATTTTCCTAAACCAACTCCCAGGCCGAATTCCATATCTGACATTCTATATGTTTCAAGAGAGGCAAAGTCTATGGCTGACAACCTTGCTTAACAAGGGGTGAATAGAGTGTGAGTTTCAGGCTTGGATTTGAAACTGGTATGGCTCCTCTCCACAATTTGCTTCTTCTAGGGTATTATTGTTCATGACTACTGTTGTGCATTAGGTTATGGAAATGGCAATTGCTAGGAGATTGAAATGAGAAGGCCTAGCTATCTGTTTGTTTTAATTGTATGCTGGATTTATAAAACTCACAACCCTTTGGGATGCTTGTCCAGCCTTTAACAGGCTTTATTTTGCTTGTAAAAATAATAATAAAAAATCCATATCTGACATGGGTTCTTGATATTTGCTAATAATTGAAAATAAATTATATCTTAACTTTTATAGAGGACGATTCTCCGATCAAATTATAACTAAACCCGGTATGGTGATTCAATTGGCTTTTTTTCTTTCCGGCGTACAAATTAGCACATCGCACTTGCATATCTGAGAAAACTCATCACCAATTGGTTCTCAGTGTTATTTTTCTCTTTTTAGTCCTCTTATGACTCTTATACAAGCTAGCTCTCTTATGCGCTTGCCTCGGATTTCTGGTAGTGTTCTTTAGGGCCTTCTTACTCTGCTCTGTCAGATCAAGGGAAGGAATGAGAAGAATCGCCTTTTCCAACTCACTCTTATCCTATTAGTAGAACTGCTAGTCTTCTAAGCCTGCTAAAAGTGTTCAAATAACACGAACATTCTCTTGTCCAGGTGCCCCGTCAATTAGAGCAGTCGAGTTTGGCGTGGTTTTCGTTAGGTGTGGATTCTTATAATTAATTTGGAGTAATATGTCAAGATTAAAATCATAATTAACAAGAGAATTAGGGCGTAGCAAATGTACTCCTACACTCACAAAGACCCAAGAGAAATCGAAGAGTTGTTGACATGGGTGCCAGGGTAAGGAGTCTTCGATAAAGAAAGACAAAACCCGTGATTCTCGACGCAAAGCCAGTACGGGGGGCATACATTTTTCCAAGTTAAGTTGTGTGTGATGACTGATGAGTGACAGCCAGCGAAGTTTGATAGGGATATCCTCCATTGATTGATGAGCTATGGTATTCTTTTTTGCACACATGCGCATAATGTTCAGCAATTTTTCTTGCCTTAATTTCTCTCCTATATATCATTAATTTGTAGCAAACGCAGCATGCCTTCCTCGATCTACGAGTCACAGGCTGACCATATGAGCATAACTTTTTCTTTGAGAATTAATGCCATAAAGAAAACCTTTCAAATAAGTTCATAGAAATTCCATTACATTATGCATCATTAGAGGTCCCAATTATATAGAAACATGAGTTTGAAGAATAGAAAAAAAGAAAAAGCTACTTCTATGTATCATATTATGCTGTCCAAATTCACCGAGCCTCGGCAATTAATGAACCATGCTAATAAATAAACTATGACTCAATTATTTATATATAGAGTGTGTGTGTGTGTGTGTGTGTATAAATTTACTTATTATATTTTTTAACTTGTGATTCTCAGAGGCATTGTTCAATTATTTTTTATAGTATTTTTTAAAAGAGTTATTCAAGCTGATCATGAGTATATACTCTCTTTTTTTAATCAAAATTTGATAAATACCGAATATTTTGAAGAAGAATTATAAATACAAGCTATTGTACATGCTAAATGCCATTCTCCACGCACACGTATTCAATTATCTATCATTCATTCATCTACATGCATACATACATGGTATAATAAATGCATGACAAACTACATTATATATGCATGTATGTCATAAATAAGTATAAAAAGTAGACAAGCTATTAGCAAGACAGTTCAAAGAGTCAGCTAGAGCTACATATTCAAGGGCTAGGGTTTTGAATTCCAAGTCTTGTAAATATTAATTATTATTACCGATGCTTATCTGATTTTATTCCTAAAGTGTGTGTGTGTGTGTCTATATATATATATATATATATATCCATTTCCTCTGCCCTCAGGTAAGAAAGATATTGAAACTGAAACATCAAAAGTCATTTTATAAGACGACACTAAAATTCCTAATCACTGTTTCTTGATCATTCACATAGAATTGATAAGGAAGACAGCTAAGCTACGAAAGATGAAGGGAAGTGATAGTTTTGAAGGCTCTAAGTCAAGCTATTCTGACGAAAAAGTTGGACAAGATGAAGGTGATGAGGAGGAGGTGGATGGAATTAATTTTAAATCAAAAAATGAAGGACAGAGCACAAGCAACAGCTCAATTGAAGAAAATAAAAAGAAGGCAGCTAATGGATCCTTTCGGCAATATATTCGTTCTAAGATGCCAAGGCTCCGATGGACGCCGGATCTTCATCTTTGCTTTGTTCATGCTGTTGAAAGACTAGGAGGACAAGACAGTTAGTACTTGGTTACAACTCTAGTCATCTTCTTTTTTCTATTTGGTTTTTTTCGTTAAATGATTTAATTTGTTCTTGTTCATTGATAACGGGAGAATTCTAAGAGGAATTTGCTTCTGATGGGTGGCATTAACTGTATTGATCTGTGCAGGAGCAACACCAAAGCTTGTTCTTCAGATGATGAATATTAAAGACCTTAACATTGCTCATGTGAAAAGCCATCTTCAGGTATTTTCATCTATGGTATTACACAAGTAACAGTGTTTATTGATGTATTTAGCCTGATTTCCCTAATTAATTTTGCGCATGTATTGTTTGGTTAGATGTACAGAAGCAAGAGGAGTGAGGATCCCGGTCAAGGTAAATTATTCATTGATCCTTTTCTTTTTATCAAAGAAGTAAGCTTTCCTGTGCAAATAGAGAGAGAATTAGGGTTTCTCTAGGGGGATGTACTCTCCCTGACTTAGGAGATATTCTTGATAGGCCAAGGGCTTTTATTCGAAGGCGGGGATAACCCTATCTGCAACCTTAGGCAACTTGCCATGCCACAAGATTTCAATCAAAGATCTCCTTTCAATTTAAGGTATGGAAATCTTAACTCCTTATACTCCTACTCCAATAATTAACCAATTTGAGATTCTAATAATTGGTATATCCTAACTATGATCTCTTTCTCTCTCTCCCTCTTTCTCCCGCCTTCAAGATATGGAGATGCTTCTTGGATAGGTCATGACCACATGATGTGCAGTGCTTATATGGGAGGAACTGCACTCAATAGAGTCAAACATGGACTGTATGGCTCAGAAATTGGATGTAACAATCACAATTCACTTAATTATGGTTCGAGTGTCCACATTCCTTCTCTGAATGGGAAAGTTACAGGTAGAACTCATCAATCTCTTGAAGCGGTCCAGTTGTTCCAAGTATCCCAACAGAATGAAAGTACACCCAGCTCAATGGAGTCCGATTTCATAACCAAGTTGCAAGAGAGATCAGGAATATTAGATCAAGTGGATTTTTTGAACACCTCTAGTTGCGCTGACAGAAATTGGAGAACAATTCAAGAAATGCAAAAGGGTTTAAAGAGAAAGACTTTGGATCCAGATTGCAACTTGGATTTGAACTTGTCACTGAAACTAGCAACAAAAGATGATGATGAACTTGAAAAGTTTGTGGAAGGTTGTGAAGTTGATGGTACTTTGTCTCTTTCGTTGTCTTCATCTTCATCCTCATCCTCAAAGCTTGGCGGATCGATGGAAGGAGATGGAAGTGGGAAACATGCAAGGATGGCAAGTACTCTAGATCTGACTTTATGAATGAGACAATTCTAAGTGAGATCTTGAGGTACTTACTTTTGCAGTAACAACATGCTTAAAGATAATTTCCTTACCTGCATACAAGGTAATAGTATTCATTATTTGATCTTTTGTTGTTGTTTTTTTGTTAATTTGCTTTGTATGCAAAATCACAAGCTAGTTGTAGGCTCTAGTTGGTGTTACCAATGAATAGATGAGTATTTTTAGCATTACAAAGCATGCACATTGGGTTCTGGGAATTGTTTTCTGATCAGTGAATATATGTATGTATGTATGTATGTATAGGTCTCCAATAATTTAGCAACTCTTGCTAGCTACCTTTCAAACAAAATAAAAATAAAAATGACATTGAACTACTCAAATCATATGAATGGAAATCGTTTAATTATGTTATCTTTACATATCTATAGCTATGTTAAACTCTTTCTCTGTATTCTTGTAAGCCTACAAGTATAGTGGATAGAGTAAAAAGTAGTTTTTTTAGTTACGTTAATCCAGGGGACATGCATTTACACTCTGTTTATTTAGGGGCTCTGACGAGTAACATTTAGGGGCTTAATATCTCCACTTTCCACTTTCTTAATTTGTAAAGCCAATTAATTTTCAACAAGAGCCACAAACAAAGCGAAAATCGCGCTTACCCATTGTAAAGTAAAGAAAAAAAAAAGACCCTATCTAGTGATTTTACTTCTTTTTAATTTTCTAAACATAAATGTTTGCCAAATCCTTCTTATAATTTAGGAAGTGAGATAGATAGATTCGTGTGTGTGTGTGTGTGTGTAATCTAAATGATACTGAATTAGGAGAAAATTAATTCCAGAGGGAGCTGGGGATGATTTTCCATTGGAATATAGATCAGCGCTTTTCGCGCTGTGTTGATGAAAATATCTGATCAGTTCCTATACTGGAAAACCAATAACGACTAATGATGCATGGAGATTCGAGAGACAGAAGAGTTAAAAGACAAACCTCTCTCTCACATGCAAGTAAACATAAACCATAAACAGTAGGGCAGCATGCACGAGTCTGCGTCTACTCAGCAAGTAACATAACAAGTTTCCAATTATTCGTTTTTGGTTTTTCAGATATTCATAAATGCAGGAATTGTTGAGTCTGAAGACAATCTTAACATTTCACAAGATCAAGCTTGAGGCAAGATGGTCTTCTACTAATTAAGAAATAACATTGAAATCTTAATACGAAGGAGAAACAATGTTTTGCCATTCAATGCTTTTCCTTAGCTTTTTCATGAGTAGCCTTTCTTCAACAGTAAGTAAGCAAGATTAGTTTCATGATAATTGCTGTTTTTGTGCAGAAAATAAGTGTAGAACGAATACGGATAGTATAAAGAATGGAATAGAAAATCTATAAGAAAACTAAATTCTGGATATTGAAAGATAAGGATTCGCTGTTATCATCATGCATGCGCCCGCGACACCCCCCCCCCAATCCCCCCCGGTATTTAATGCTTGAACGTGTTTTCCTTTGAAGAGAATTTGGATTTTCTTTTTTTGGGATTTGATTCTGGGTATCAAGTTGATTGATTGGATTTTTTTCCTCGTGACAGAAAGTCAAGGATAATGTGATTAAACGGGTGTAAAAGAGTAAAGAGTGTCAGATTTAAATGTGGTTTGCTTTGAAATTTTCGAATTTACGTTCAGGAATAATAATTTCATTCCACAACCTTAAACTCGTGTCCCAGATTCAATACGCAGCCCGATGAGGGGTTCGCCATAAAATTGAGTTGTCTCATAGTCATATGAAAAAACAAACTCTTGTGTGTGTGTGTGTGCATATATCTTCATCGCAATCCAGTTTTATATCAGGCTCGGCTTTGCTTAAACCACTTGGATTTTTCTTGTAACCGCGTGGAAAAAAAACACTTAAATTTTTCTTTGCAAATTTGTGAGCACTCTCTATCTTTTCAAGCACGATCTAGCGCAAAGACATGCATAGAGTTCTCTTTTTTATGACCTCGAACCGGAAAGGGACCTAGTAATTGTTTACTTAATGATGATGCAACATGACAACATTAATTCGAATCCCGGAATACGTACACACACGCACACAAGAATTCTCAGCAAGTTAGCGTGGTATAATTTTGAAAGCAAAATAGTTACATTAAATATAATCCAAATTAAAGAGAGGGATTGCTTTAGATGGTGGAAGGTGGAGGTCTTTACAAAGGTAGGCGAGTATGAAAGACACAATATATGCTGCTATATTTATGATTGGGCAACGCTTTCGTTTTAATTGTTTTTTTTTTTAAATCATACGGGACTGAAGAAAAGGATTAATCAATTATTGGTCGAAGACCTCGAAGAAAAGAAAATTATAGCCAACGCCTAACAAGATTCCAAAGCACTATCTGTCAAGATATATGATGGTAATTAAGAATATAAAACGCATGTGCTAGCTGCTTCAAATTATAAGAAGACAAGCCGAGGAGCCCGCACTTGCCGCGGGACAATGTTCATTGTCTTCCGAGTTTTTTTTTAGCACGCATCAAGGTTTTTTTTTTAAAAAAAATGATATACTATATGCCATATGCCTCAAGAAAAGAACTGGAAAATTGAATAGCAAAGAAAGTAATATATAGTTGCAGATTCAGGTTTTGCACAATTTGAGAAATGAAAAAAAAATCCGGATTGCTGCAAGATTTTCACGACACAGCAACGCCATAACCGAGAAGAAAAAAATTACAATTTATTATTAATCATTTACATAACAATACAAACAGAGACATTGGAAAAAAAATAAAAAATCACAAAAGGAAATGCTTGTGTTTTAGACATGAAGTGGTTTGGATCTAGCAATTAATTTAAAATCAAGAAAAGTCTAGACAATCCTCTCTATATATGCAGAGCACGATTATTTGATAACTAATAAGTATTAATCAACAGCATAATAAAATATTTGATATTGTGATAATTATTGTTTAGTAATTTAAGGATTTGAAAAACGAAATCACACTGGCAATTTAAAAAATGTGATGACATTACTGAAATCCTCAAGGAGAAGTGGCAAGAATGCTGCCCGCCAGGGCTAGAAAAGAAGAAAAGGCTTCCTAACATGATACTACCGATTATTTAATAATTATAATTTCCTTATGGCCAATTAAAACGAGACCGACCAGCCTCACTTAAAGCTAAATAAGAAACTAAAATTAAAACCTTACCGAATGCTGCTTCGTTGTGAACCCTGAAGTGATCTGAAATTGTACTTTTTCGAGGAAGGCTCGGAGAAAATATTCCTATCTGAAAGCAGTAGACTTGGGCCCGCGGGAACTGATGACTTTGCAGTAACTATCAAGTCAAATTCGGGCCTGTATGGCAGTAAACAATACTTTGCCCAAATCTAGGTGAGGTCCATCCAGGCCCGTGTAGGCCGGCGACAATCCATTGTAAGTAAGATAACGAAAAGGGCGGAAAGAACTATATGCTTCAAACTATTGAAGAACACTCCAAACGTTGTCTAATTCAGAAAACAGGCATTGAAAGTGACAGTTTTCAAAAAGTAACGATTATTTCTCACGATGCTTAACTGGGTTCTTAATCATGTCCATCATGGGATTATAGATGTCCATATACGCAATGCTTGACGCTTGCACGTTGAAGCATGAGTTTGCTGGGTAAGAAACTGCCTTCTGCCAATTGCATCGGCAAGCACCCATTCGATGGCAGACCCACCACCGTCAACCTACGCTCTCCCGCATTGGATAACCTTTGTGGTTTTCATGATTACAATAAAGATATTAAGCAATCGTAAAAATATGAAACATGCCTCAAAAGCCACGCTTCAAATTTAAACTTAACATGCAAATTAAAATTCAGAATCCAAAATCCGTTTGGATAAAATTGATCCTTTTTGTTTTTTGCAGTTGATCACATATGAGCATTCAAACCATCCTGGGATTCATACATGTGTTGCGTCTGTGCACACTTACATATGATATGCTTTTGTATATTAAAATAGACTGCATTTATACAATTCGATGTTTTACAAGACCGTTATTCTCGACTTGCTGCATACTACTTTCTGAGGTCATTTTGTCACAAGATGCCAGCTTCTGTCCAAGTAGGTGTCCATGTTATGTAGTTTTTAGTCTACTAGGAAAGCAGGAGTCGTGTTTGCTTTTGTACTGTAGAAAAACTTCGAACTTCGGAGATCATACAGTTTATCTTGGTCAATTTGCTCTGGCACACGGTTCCCAAACATGCACATCGCTTTTTGGTTTGTCCAGATTTAGGTGACATAGGTGTAGGGAAACTATAATGAAACTCATGATGTCCTGTTGATTTTTACGTGAAAATCAGCTTGTACTGCTTTATTGAGGCATTTAATAATCAAGCTGCACCGATATGCTTTTTATTTGACACCGGTCTGCAAGTCCGTTTAGAAACATATATAATGGATGGAGGTAGCTGGCACTGGAATTACAAGATAAATGTCGCTCATATTTAGTTGGAGTTGGTAGAGATGTAAAAGTTGACAGTCGTTCGCAATATGAATCATGGTTCACAAATGAACTGGAAAGCTCACCTTTGTAGTATTTACTGGTTAGACACAAGCTAAACCATTTACTCATAGGATCCTTTTTGCAGTAATGCTTTGAATTAGAGCCTTGTAAAGCCTGCACCGTATCGGCTAGCTCTTGTAACTTTCTTCATTATAAATACACACTTTTTTCCCTTCTGTGATATAATAATGTACATCCAGTGTAGAAACAATGTAAGAATTCAAGCAATAAAAGTACTATTTCCATAGTTATAAAACATGGTAAAGCCCAATAAATCAACTCGATGACCCATCAGCCCGAGCCTGAGCCGGGTTTTACCTCGAACCAATTTTTTCTACCAATATACTGTCATTTTATTTTTTTATTTTTCAAAAATTATAGCTTGGGTTAACCCGTTGACTTAGGGGTCAACACTCGGGTCAACCTGGACCTTATGCCAGGTGAACCCCGGGGTTGGATCTTATAATTGTGCATATCTCTCTTTTTACCTTCTTTTCTTTCCATGAGAAAATGTATTGAATTGGTTTATAGTTAATTATTTTTGGAGTTCCCACCCGAGGGTTATGCCCTTTTCTATTCCAGATTGAATTATATTTGATTCTAACATCAGCTACTGTAGGTAAATCGCAAGCCTTTCTGGTATATATAACGAGAGAACCAAAGAAAACATTAAAAAAAAAAAAAAGCGCCGTGGGTGCTGCTGAGACAAAGCTATGGGGAGGATTGAAGTGATCGCAGCGAAGAATTGATATAAAAGATTGAAACGTTCTTCGTTGCAAGTATATTGGTTATTAACTCATTGTGAACTGACCAGTACCAATTGTTTTGAGTGCATCTTTGGAGTTTACTTTCGCTTGTTCAAGCTGCCTGAAAACTAATTTTTACTACAGCTTTCAATTCAACTCTTTAATTAGATTTGCTGCTGCTCTGGTTTCTGAGTTTCATCAATTTGAAAATTGAGCAACTTAACCTGCTATTTCTTTTTATATCCTTACACAAAATGCACCAACTCTAAAAATTGTAACAGCTCGGGATTAGTACATTTGATTTTATGGCAGGTTGTTTCTGAGCCAGTGTCATGAGGATGAAAGCTATGAAGGTTGAAGGAAATCGGCATGTTTCGCATTGAAACTTCCCTATTTATTCTTTTTGGTGCAAGGTAGCTCGTGTGAAGGACGATTTACAAACATGTAGTGCAAGTTCTTTCAAATGAAGCTTTGAGAGTAAACTACAGTAACAAGTGAACACGAGTATAATTGTATGATTTCCAGAAATTTACACTCTTATTGTATGTTCTCTTTCACTTTTTAAACAACCGGATTGTGGGATTGGGAACAGCACCTATTCAGTAATCTGAGCAATGCATCAGCTTTTCTTCTGGCTTTTAGAGAACCATCTGAGGACAAGCTTTGAAGGGAAGGAATACTTCTCGGATTTATTAACAGACACCTTGCAAACTCCTCTCCTCCATCTTTGCACAGCCCCAGCAACAGAGTTATCGAGCTCTCCTTCCCTTTGGTGGATCCAAATCTCAAGATATCTATAACCATAGGTATAAGAATTCTGCTCTGTCTTATCTCCTCCAGTCCTTCAGAGCAACCCGAAAGCAAAACCAGCAATGTCAAGGCATCATCTGTTATGCCTGCCTTGTCATCCATCAATAATTCAATGAGCAAAGGAACTGCCCCAGCAAAAACAACACTTGCCTTGTTAGCATTATAGACGGATAGATTGAATAGTGCACTTACAGCATCCTTTTTTCCAGTTGCTGTGCCTTCTCTAAGAAGCCCAACCAAGGCTGAGAATGCTCTAGGACGGGTGCCTATTGTCACCTTACAATCGCTTATGATCGATAGGCTAAAGATTGTTGCCGCTGCATTTTCTCTTGCCTCCGTAGTTTTCCCTGATTCAAGAACATTTATTATGCTGTCAATTGAACCAGCAGCCATAATTAATATCTTGTTGTTGTCGAATATGGAAAGGTTAAGCAAGGCAGTGACTGCATTTTCTTGAATTCTTGGATCAGTGGAACTCAGTAATGTCACCAGAAAGGGTATGGCTCCTGCCTCAGCAATTATCCTGCGGTTATCCATTCCAGTCTTTGCTAATAATCTCAGCTCATAAGCCGCCTGCCGTTGAATTTCTGGGGATCCCATTGCTAGCTTACCGACCAAAAACTCAGCTGTCATTTTGACTGCATCCATGGCAGCTTTTGTAGGAGAAAAGTGTCCAGTAGCTTTCTCACTTAATTTGCTCTTGCTGCTGCTTCTCTCAAATTTTGAGTAAGACGAAGTTGAATTCTCTATTAACGGGACATTGTTATCTTGGCACCACTGATGCACCAGACCCTTCAGTGCATAATTAGGTATCAGGGCCCGGTGAATTAGTCTTTTCCCGCTCTTAGGACACGTATGATGCCCTGAGTTGATCCACTGAGCAATTGAATTGCGATCGTAAGTGTGCCCAGATGCAACTATCACAGGGTCTTTCATCAAGTCAAGGGAAATAGGGCACCGGAATTCATCTGGTATATTTGAAAGTATTGACTGAGAAGATGAAGAAACATCTTGATTTCTATTCAAGGACGCAGACAGCTGCTTGAAGTTTTCCTTGATCTCCTCTCTATGTCTGTCAATAAAAATCACGGACTTGGAATATGTTAGCAGAGAGATGAGATTGTTTATATTGGAAACCACAATCAATCCTCCCGTGCCTGCCTGCTTCTCCGCTTCAGCCTCAAGCTTCGAAATTTCTTCTTCATAATCCAATGGACTTCTCAAACCAATGCAGCTGAAAACTTCTTTCACTTTGACAAAATCAACGAATCCCTTGTTCCTGCTGTTCTTCTGATTGTTGCTGGCCATTATTTGTAGGAGCTCCTCTCTTCTTAGAAGTTCTTGAGGGTCAACAAGCAAATCAACCCTCTTTGCTTGCTTGTGAAGAAGTTCAACTTGCTCTCTTGTGTCGGTGCTTAAATTAAGCAAATTTAAAGGAAGAATATCAAGTGCCCCGCCCATCTCCTTCACTAGCGCATGGAATTGATTAGATAAAAACTCTGTCTGTATAAGAGCCCAAAGAGAGCTACCACCCTTGCACCGTTGAATCAAAAGCTTGACTCTTTGGATCACAGAAAAGAGCTCGGTGAGACACAGGAGGGAAGATGGAGGAAGTGGGCTATTTGTTTCCCTTATATCTTCAAACAAAAAAGAAAGAAACTTGATCCTCCTTATCATGGTTGAAATGTTCCTAAACTGTAAAAAAGGATGCTTTTCCACTGATGCAACTTCACTGGATATATGAATCAACGATTTCATCAAAGACCCAGTTGGCATTAAACCTGAGGAGATCATGATAGGAGGAAGAACTGCATCCATGGCCTCTTACACTCTTTGAGTTGAACAGTTCTTGTTCATTTTTATTATCAAGTCGAAGCTCTTAGTTGCGAGTTAGATCACTTGGAGGAGCTGTCTTCCCTCTGATTTTCAGCTACCACGAAAATATTAGATTATTTGCATGCATTTTTTACTGTGTCCTTTTTGTACAGTCAACATAAGAGACAACAGGAAGGATAGTGGAAGAGGAACGGGGACTTGTTGGGATGCTGCCACTTGGAAGAAGCACAGGGCTCAGCGGGTTGGTTGATATTCCCCAGCCATTTTTATATATATTCAAAATGAGTTGCATTGAACAAGCCTCCTTGGTCGCTTGCAAATACGTGTGTCCAAATTTAGTGTGTCTGATGAGGTAGCTAATTTGAGGCTAGGGGGCAACTACACTGACTTAATTACAGATTTTTAAGCACTGCAACTTGGCCCTTTGTAAACTGGCCACACAATGGATTCTTTTTCTTATAATCATTTTATTTCGCTCTTGATTGCCTCAGAATAAGTTCACCTGGAGGAAGTAATATAACGATATTTAACTAATGTATAATTAGAACAATGCTTCAAAAATTATGTGCTGCGAATACTTTTTTTTTATTGGAAAAAAAAAGACAAGAAAAATCAACGGAGGATGCTTGTGTTGATCTTATCAATATACTTCGGAGATCCCGTCTTAAATTTTATACCCACAAAAAAAAAAAAACCGGGGCGTGATATAAAAAAAAATAAAATTCTGGTGAGTGCCAGGTCAGTTAATAGAGAAGTAACAACTAACTAGGGTATCCCACGGTAGACAAAAACCAATGGACTGGGTAAAGAAAAACACGTGGGCTTTAGCTAGAGGTAGCACAAATTAAATAAGAGCCTTTAGCCCCCACAGCCCCCATTGTCTGGACTGGGCCAGCACTGGTCATGGAGAGCATCACGTTTATTTTTGTATTTTAAAAATATTTTTATATATTTTTAAATTAATATTTTTTAATATTTTTATGTTAATATTAAAAAATAAAATATTTATTATTTTAATATATTTTCAAATAAAAATTACTTTAAAAATAATTTTTATTAATTAGATAAAAAATCCCTTTGATAACTAGTAGCTAATAACCAGCAGGGGGCTTGTTTCTTATTTCCTTATCTCAGATTCAGAGAAGATATAATGAATCTTTCACATGACCATGCACTTGAATCACTTGACATTTTATGGATGGTGTCTCAGAGTTTATTTGGTATTATGATTATTTTTCTGATTGTAGTTTTAAAAAAACAATTTAATAAAAAGTGTTTTTTGTGAGATTCATTTTAATTTTTGATATATTTGATTAAAACTGTGATCGAAATTGTGATCGAAAAAAAACAGTTTTTGTGTTTGGTTAATATGCTTTTTGTATGAGGTTTGATTGTAAAATTACCCAAAAGGACACACACACATAACAAACTATTTGCAATTCTATAGCGTACAAATCCCATACGTGAAGACCTCTGCGATCCTTAAATAGCTGAGCGAGGTACAATATCAGGTAAAAAGTCATTTGAAATGGAATTGGAATTGCGGTCATACTCAGAAAAAATCTCATTATCTTGTGATCTCCTTTTAATATAGTTATATAGTGTCATTGATACAACTAAACATCCACATATTTAATACACACACACACACATATTTATCTCTAACAAAAATTACCTCTAATTATAACCACTCAATAAAAAAGCTTTATACAAATAAATTATAATAGCATAAGCAATATATGTTTTGTTGCTATTATTACATAAAAACTTGTCTGAATTTTCATCAACCAATAAAAACCAAGCACGTTTAATTTGTATTTATACTTGTTTTTAAAGAGCATCGTTTTCAATCACGGATAAAAATCTATAAATTTCCAAAACCAGTCGCCACCAAGTAGAGCACCAAATCCTCTCTTCCCTTTAGTTCCTCATTTGCCTCTTTTTCGTTTTTTTTCTCCCTCAACCTAAAAACAACACAAGATTAGGATGTAATTACCAGTGCAACGAAGCATCTCACGATAGTTGTCCTAGAACTTTGAGGAGAGAGCATAACTGCTGTTGATTAAAAGATGCCTACTGGATAATGGGCAAAAAAAGATGTTTGCCTCCTCAACATCGACAGGCTAAAAGAAAAAATGGAGGAAACTTTTGGAAAGTATCCAATGGAATTAAAGGACCTATTGCACATGGTGAACTCAGACTACTTGAATTGTTTGGAAAAGATCTTGGATGAGGATAAAGTGTTCAACAGAATCGTTGTCGAGATCAAAGAAATCAAAATAAATTAGGATCAGAGGGGAAGATGGGCTCTCCAATAGAAAAGTTTTGCAATGTTAATTAAAATTATATAGTGTTGACGAGAGAGAGGAGAACACGGCAACAAAAGGCAATTGTTTTTTACTTTTCAAAAACTGAGGTCTAACCTCAATTTTGAAAGGGGGCTCATGTGAAAAAAATATGATCAGTAATAATCAAATATTTTAAAATAATTTTTGATGTCAACCACAGTCGCAGCAGCAGGCCCAAACACCTTCTTAATGTTTGACCATAGGTTAAAAATACTCTTGCTATTAATAGTTAAAAAAAAATCAAATAAAAAATAATCAAAATATCTGAATAGCTAAACTTAGATGTTTGAAGTGATTGGCTCATGCTCCAAATTGCATAACTTATAGCGAAGTATCTTCCTTATTTTATATAAAGATACTTAAAAATGTAATTACAATTGTTTTTTATTAGAAAAATATATTAAAATAATATTTTTTTTTATTTTTTAAAAATTATTTTTAATATCAACATGTCAAAATGATCTAGAAATAAAAAAATAAATTTAAATAACATATAAGCAAAGAGTTGGAACACCTTTTTTTATTTTTATTTTTTGGTTGAGGTGGTGAACACGATCACCCCGCTGCAAGTGTTGGTGCTCCTAAAAGTCATGTCAAAAACGTGCAAGTGCTTTATCACAATGCAATTATTTATTTATAACTGGAGGGGAGGAGGCGGGGGAGACTTTTTCCATAGCGTCCCCCACACAACACATCGATACCCAAAGAAAAGTGGACCTCTACTACCTGTGATCAGTACAATTCGGGCCGGCCCATTATCCCTCTTTATCAAACTTGTCCCATCCTCCGACTTAGCTCGTGTAAAGCACTGCCCATTGATCTTGTGGCCTGTCCGTGATTTTGGCTGTGAAAGAGTCGCGAGGTGGAGCGTGAAACACAATGCTACACACACTTTTTCTTAGATGAGTTTGGGGTTCCTTTTTAAATTATTTTTTTATTAAAAATATATTAAAATAATATTTTTTTATATTTTAAAATTTTTATTTATATCAGCTTATTAAAATAATAAAAATATATTAATTTAAAGTAAAAAATAAAATAAAATAAAAAATTTCTAAAATATTTTTAAAATATAAAAATAAATAATATGAAAATCTGACTGGCATTAAAAAAGTGCACCTTTTGTAGGGGAATGGGAGCTTTATCACATGCTCCTTTTCAACTCCCTACCACAAAATTATTGACGTGACATTTATGTAACTCATACCTTCCTTGACGTGCTAGAAAAAGATGAAACATAAAACGAAAATTATTAGTTCATAATTCCATTACTCTGGAAATTTAATGAAAGTTATTGTGCCCCTCGAGCACTGCCAGTAATAATTTGTAATGTGCCTCAGCATGGATAAACCTGCCCAATTTGCTCCTAAATTTAGTCGAGCCAATAAGTAGATTTTTTTTTATTAATATGAGTGTTTAACTAATTTATATGCATCAAGATTAATTCTAAAATTTAATGATTATATAAATTTTTAGTAATTACCATATAAACAATCAAAAACTTAAACATAAAACTATAAGGAGAAAAAACTTTTTAATTTTAAATTCTTATCATTTAACTACCATAGTTGTCTTGTCTGTAAGTAGATTCTTGCATTACCTGGATGAGGAATGCGTCTCGCGCAAGAAGTTTTGGTTACCGGCTACTGTCTAGATCCATTCATTTAACAAATTCTGAATCAAAAACTGTATCAAAATCTTATTGCCTTTTTGTGAGAGCACAGGTAGCCATATTAGGTTTTTTCCTGAAATATGAAAGGGGAAAAAGCTTTATATCGAGGAACAACCCGGCATGGTCTATGGTTCTGTCTCTGTGGTGATATTTTCCCTCGGCTCCTAGACACACACACACACACTTTAGGAATAAAATCAGATTAGGATTTGCATGATCTGCATGCTTATGCTTCTTTCTTGATCCTGATCAACTTTCATAGGGCCAACTTTCTTGATGGGTGTTTACCTTTTCCGGTGAAGTTGCTCTGGTTCAATCAAATTCAATGAAATATCCCATCCTTGTTGATGAACCATCATGTCTTATCGGGAACTACCACAAGAAATATAATGCTGCCCCCACGTTATCTTATTCAGGCCCCAATTTGCTTGCCTGTGAAATGTGGTTAAAAAATAACATTATAATTACTAGTAATACTAAAAATGGTGGGGTTTTCACTATAGCCCCTCGCATTGTTTTTTTTATATACATATTTTCTTTATCTTTTTTTTTTCAATTCCAATCAAAACAAAAGGATAGGTATAAAAAGGGTAAAACATGGAAGAATAGCATGTCTAATCTGGAATTCATGGGACAAAAAAAAATTCTAGTCCTTTTATTTTTCTCCATCTTTCATTAGAGTCCCTTGACTTTTTTAAATATTTTATTTTGATTTAAAAATTTATTTATTTTATTGTTTCTCCTCATCCAGAGAGAGAGAAAAGAGAAACTCATTGAGAAATTGAGAAGAAAAGAGAAAAAAAACATTGATTGACCATGTTTCAACAATTAAAAAAAATTAATATCAATATCAAAAACTTTTATTTAAAAAAATAAGTTTTATTAAGGTATTCTTTGAACCTTCACCATGGTTGAAAGAGAAAAATTCCTCTAATTTGATTTTATATTTTTAGATTTGATTTCTTATGCTTGTTAATTGTTTTATTGAGGTTTTAAGGATTTTTTTTTTGTAAAAATAGGATTGAAAATAAAAATTTTAATAAAAAAACACATGCTTAATTTTCTAACCACCTCTCTGGTTGTCGAAACTAGATAGATAAATAATGTATTATTTATGTTATTTATTTAAAAAAATAGGGGCAAACTCTTTATCTAAATCAAGAGAAAAAGAAAAACTTCAAAAAAAGGATCTCTTCTTTAAGGCTTTCGCGCAATAACTTTTATTTTATTGGGTCAGATGCCTGGGTATGTGATATTCAATTTTAATTTAAATTATTTAAAATAAGTGTTTTTTAATTATCATTTAATTTTTTCTTGGTTTTTAAATAAGATTGTAATAATTATATATATATATATATATATTAATTAATAGGGCTTCTTTTTTTGCAAACCTAAATAATTTTTTCCTTTATTTTTATTCAATAACTTCCCTTTACATGTCTATTTTTGTTATTCTCTAATTGAATGAATAATTAATTTCAAGAAATAAAATTATTAGAACTAATCAAGTTTGATTAAATATCCTAGTCTAAATCTATCTTTTAAAATTTTAGTTTAGTCTTTAGTTGGCAATTTTTTTTATTAATACATATAATTCTTAATTTGTTCAATTAAATATGCATATTAGTTTTACTATTTGTATTAAAAAAAACTCTTTATAAATATACTTGAATATTTGTTTTTTTAACATTATTTTATCCTATCCATAATAAAATACGAGTCAACTTACATGTCCAAGTTGATTCTTAAAATTTTACTTGTAAATAAAAAAATATTAATAATGCTTGCTTGTTCATTTTTTTGAAGTTCTAAAAAAAAGAACAATTACTTCAACCTGCGTCAAAACACGTGCAGTTTTGTGGTATCATCCCATGCTAGTGACTAGAAAGAAAATATTTGGGGTTGCAAGGCATGTATTCGAACATGTGACCTACGACAATTGTACTGACAGGCTAAAAACCCAACCTACAGTTAGGATTACCTACCTGCAGAACCGTTACATTAACCCTATGCGCGAGCCTATTTATACAAGGTAGATAGGAAGGAAAGGACATTGCAGAAGTAGACGTGATATGAAGACATGAGAAATCAGGAGCCTCGTGCAAGCTCTTCATGTGCAGCATGTAAGTTCTTGAAAAGAAGATGCACTCCCAATTGCATATTTGCTCCTTATTTTCGCTCAGATGAACCTAAAAAGTTTGCCAGAGTACACAAGGTTTTTGGTGCAAGCAATGTGAGCAAGATACTGATTGAAGTGCCCGAAGAGCAACGTGAAGACACGGTGAATTCTCTAGCTTATGAGGCTGAGGCAAGGCTTACAGATCCTGTCTACGGTTGCATTGGTGCTATAGCTCTGTTGCAAAGAAAAATGGTCGAGCTACAAGTTGATCTTGCCATTGCTAGAGCTCGTCTAGCTCGGTATGCTGCCAATTCTCCTCCTATCTTGAATGATCATGGTAGCATGATACCACCCTTGGCTGAATTCCCTGCTTGTGGTGGTTTGGTTGACAGTTTTAGCCAGAGTTCATCAGATACCATGAATGATTTCAGCCAATTCCCTTTTATATTTTAATAGATTATCCCGTTTTTCGCTCTCCTATTGTTCTTGTATTGTAAATTTGAAGAACTTGCGTTTCAGGTTATGTTCCCAATCAAGAATTAAGATTTCTTTGAATTGTTGGGACCGTGGATGTTAATTGAACTGAAAATGTACTGCTTAATTAGTTTCTGCTATTTCAGAAAAAACAACCAAATCGAATCATGAATAACATCCCCGTATGCCCTGGCTTTCCTGCTGTCATCGTTTCTCCGTCGGACTGGATAGCACGGACCATTGAACATGATCAGACTCGATAGCAGAGACTATTGAGCAATCCTCGGCATATGATCAGACTAGATAGCAGAGACTATTGAGCCGTCGTAGTGACTAGAATTTCCATCAAGAGCCAACAGTGTCGCGCATTAAAACATCAAAACTGGCATCATGGAAAGCCTCCTGTAATCAGCCAGACCGGGCATTGGCTAATGATGCAACCAACCCCACAACATGCCCATCCACTTTAGTTGGTGCAATGCGAATCCAAAGCTTAACGTTGAGGCTTCGAAGGCAAGAGAGTTCATACACACTAACAGCACTTCCCCTCTGCCAGAATTGGGAGGACCCCACCCAGCTTCCAAAAGCTTTCTAGTTTTCCGATTTTTAATAAGAAAAAAATAAAAAAATGCATGCATTTATTTTTTTCATCAATGATTACAATTATTTTTCATAAAAATATCAAAACTATAATTTATAATATTCATCTTAATATTTTATATTCTGGTGATTATAGAAAATTAATTTTATTTCATTGAAATTAAAAATTATCATAGAAAAATTACATTTTGTTAGTTTAAAAATGTAAATTTTTATATGGAACCTACAATAAAAACTAAATTTATCTCACCGGCTAAATATAAAAATGTAAAAAAAATTAATATTTTAGATTTCCAAAAAATACATGTATATAAAAAAAATTGTATTGTTCGTTTTTTTTATTTAAAAGACATGTAAGAAAAATACTATAAAAAACTCCTAAAATGTGTTTTCCAAACTAAGTATAAATTGAAAAAAATAAAATACTATTTAAAAAAATTTATGAAAAACTATTACATCTGAACAAGAATTTTTTCCTACTTATTTCAAAAAAATAAAGTAGCACTTTGTGTTTAGAAGGTCCATAAATAACTTCACAGAACAATTTGATCATATAAGTGGGCATGCAGGTTTGTAAACAACCTATTCACATAGGCCACAGCCAAAGCTTCCACAGAAATTCAATTTCCACATCATTCATAAAATCTAACCAAGTTTGATAATAGTAAAGATATGAACAGTAATATATAATCATTAATTGCCCTTTTTATCCTCTGGTGTCCCATAAACATCATTTGCACGAGAGACAAGCTCAATCAGCACGGAGTGCCTTTGCTGAGATACAAGCTGATCATGTATTCATCACTGAATGGAGAATACGATGCTTAAGAATGTAAGCAACTGACACAGGTTACAGTTCGGAAGATTACAACGTACAGAAAATCTTCAGCATAACAACTTATGATGCATGCAGAATAATGTTACAGCCATGAATACGGCAGAGGTTGGTCATAATCATTCATTAAAAGCTTCAAAGTTGAATCAGTTGAAGATGTGACAGACTCGGGATGATGTGGTAGAGGACTTCCACTCTTCAGCTAAAGATCAAAGGAGGGCTTTCATGGAGATTTACACACTGGAGTCCCCTTTTGAAAATAAGATTTTTGAGCAATATCAACTACGACTTCTTCCCTGTTCAAAGTGTAAAAAAATCATTTAAATCCCAACCAGAATACAATTTAAAGTCTAGAACCAACATTGACACAGTAAGAGGATATCAGGCCAGGATTGTGAACCCAATTGTTATATATACAGAAGAAATAATTTTTGTGATAAATGCGTGCATGCCCAAGCACATGCATGTGTCTGAGTGTCGCTATGAGTGCATACACATAGAATAGCATCTCGGAGGGATGGAGGGAGGGAGACAGATCCAATGCTCAAACAAAACCCATCTTAACCACAATTCCGTACCAAATCCAATCTGATTAAAGCTAATGTCTTCGCTCTATTTAATCAAATCTGTTAAGAGTTGTATATCAATAAATAATCACGTGCATGCATGAACAGAGTACTTCAAAATTTTCAATCGAAAAAGTAAGAAATACATCATGGTTCATGTGTATGCATGAACAGCGTACTTCAAATTTCATAGTTGGAGATCAAATGCTTGATCTGGACTTTCTTCAGTTATACAACATGATGAGTACACAGAGAGCCAAGATTTGAACAACAGTTTCTGATTCTGAATGATGAAACGAGAACATTGTGATTGCAGGAAGAGGTGAGGCAAAATTCAAGATTGCCATAGAAACTCACAGGTATGAAACATTGCCCATTACCATCACCAGCAAGTACACCAAACACATCAGTCAAATTTGAGTCTTCTAAGCTCATCAACAACTTCAAATGGTATTTGGTAGCTAATCAAACTACAATGAGCAATAAATCAATATTTTGCAGGACAGGAGCATGGAGTAAATTGTGAAGCAGGTGTTTAAATAACATTAGAGCATTTCTGGTAACAAAGATCCCACTCAGGCAGGTTTCGCATTGGGACAGATTAAAAGACTAGTGGAAGTCCAATTTTACAGATTCAGCAGTTTGCACCTTCATCACAAAGGGAACTCTTTCTGGTTACTATTAAGCCCATTCAGACGTACAACCAAGTCACCTATAACAAGTTGTCTGAATCTAATTCATGTCCAAATGACTAAGAGTGACCACCCCAAAACAAACATTAGCTGAGTTACTGAGCCTGAGCCTGAACCTGATTTGAGTCAAATGACTAACTTTGACCAGCCTTAAACCCACGTTACATGACTTAAACTCCTCTACCCTTGATTGTGGGGGAAAATCCATGAATCACAAATTTCAGTGTGAACTACAAATTTACCAAAATTGTTAACTGAAGAGAATCGGTACTGAATATCCACATCCCTTGCTTTCCTAAACATACGATGGGCAGAATTACAAAGATTTGACATGAAAGTTATTTCTAACCCCCAAATTACTCTTATTTCCTCAATTCACTTCACCTAGGAACTAAGAAGTACAACCATTGGCAATTCATTAAGTAACCATTTTTAGCATGCAGCCCCTAACTAATATGTTCAAATGCAAACTACACAGTTTTTACACTCTAATGGCTGGCCATAAATCTACGGATGCAGGGCTCTCCTAAAAATGAGAAAATCTTTGCACCGCTAAAAGACTTTCGACAAAGAACCACAAGCGAGACTGATACACTAGACCTCCAATACATGCAAATGGAAGAATTTAAGCCACGAAAAAAAATAATCAAGCAATCACATTAGCAACAACCCAAGATGAGAAAACTCAATATCAGCGAACCCCAGATCAAGAAAAGACAAACAACTTCCAAAATTTATCGCGGCTGAAAGACTTCTTTTTGAGCTCCAATTGAGCATCAATAAACAAATTCATTCTTTCAAACTCAACTTCTTTAGTTAACTCCATTCTCTGTTTCTCCAACTCCATCATTTGCTGCTGTTTCGAACTCTCAATTCTCTCATATATCTCTCCAAACTTCAATATCGCTCTCGCTAATTCCCTACAGGCAGCCCAATCAGATAAATCTACATCCTCCATTCTAGGCCGTTTCTTTTTCACTCTTTCATCAACCCACGCCATATCGTCGTCGTCGTCAGAAGAGCTCTCCCCACAACTGGCCAAGCCTGGATAAACATCATTTTGAGGCTTTGTCTTTGACTTCACCGTGAAAGTAACGGAGGTAGGTTTCTTGAAAGTGTTAGTAGCATTACTGTTAGTGCCGAGGAGAGAATCGAGACGATAATAAAACGGCCAAGTCGACGGAGGGGGCTTGGATTTTTCGATCTTGTATTTTTTCTTCAATGTGTCGATTCGGTTTTTACACTGGATGTCGGTCTTTTTAGGTTTGACGCCGTTTTGCTGGTTGTTAACGGCGTCAGCGACTTCTTTCCAGTCTTTTTGACGGAGGTTACCTCTATTAAGATTTATGTAACGGTCACCCCAGGCTTCGACTAGTGTCCCAGTGGCGCCATCGCTCCAACAATCTTCGCGACCACCGTGGTAAGGCCGGGTTATGGCGGCGGAGGGGCTGGGATCCATGGTGGAAGTGGTGGTTTTGGGTGCTAAAGTGCTCCGGAGGGGGAGGGGAGTGTAGGGTAATAAGAGAAATGAAGGAATTGGAAGATTGGAAGGAGAAAGGAAAGAGGATATGGATGAGGGTGATGGCCGTGCATTGTGACCGGCGGTGACGTCAGCTCCCGTAATGGGGTTGGACGGGAAATGTTTTTGTTTTTGGACACCAATAATTGGATTGTTAATATTATTATTATCAGACTATTACATCTGCACATCGGTTTGCATTGTTGGAAGTGGAAACTTGAAAAGAAGTTTGGTAGTGGTTTTGGTTTGAGCTTTTTTGGGCCTCGATGATGTAAGATGTTATGAGTTTTGGCTAATGAAGCAATTCGAGAAAGACGATTTTAGGAGTAGGGGCTGGGCCTTGAGGCTTGACATCTTTTCAAGACCATGGTGGTTGATTCTCCCGTTTCATTTTTGAAGAGAAAGATTACCATCAAAATACATGATTAAGGTGGAATAATCGCAGCGATGTTCAATAGCCACCGCTCTAGGTGGTTTCTCCATATACACCAAGGGCCAGAATTGTTTGATCTTGGACAGTTCGCAGTTGGGCCATAAAAGAGAATTCGGCCTGTTTGTCGAACCTGTCTTAACTCTGAGTCATTGGCCTGAGCAATACTGGTAGAGGTGGGTTCATTTTGTAGTGGCAAGATGTTATAAACCCAGGGATAATCTGAGGTGTGAAATAAAAACTAACAACAGTCGAAAAGCAATAGATAGCTGCCCGTGGATTTTAAGAAACAAGCTCAGAAAGACGTTATCCAAGATGGACGGGTCACTCATCTATGCTAAGTTTTTTGCTTTCCTCTTTTCAGACAACCCGTCACGTATGTTGTTGTGCTAGATTATGAGCTGGATTATGATGGTTAAGACGTGTTTTCTGGTAGAGAAACAATCCGATGATCATATTGAATTCGGCTGGCTGGAGACCAAAACTTAGGAATCATTGATGAATTCACCCATCACACTGTCAGAGAATTCTATCAATCCAAGATTTTAATGTAGAGAATTGATTATCTTCTAAAATAAAGGAGCAATATCTATCTGTCCTAGACTTTGAAACTTTAATGGGTAAATGTTCATTAAATACTAAATTGACGACTTTCCCAGGTGGTCCAGTAATATCATCAGCCAAGCAAGAGTCCTTCCGGTAATAATTGGCAAAACACAATTTCTCATCCTATCAAAAACATTAAGTGTTCTTTAATTACTCATGTGATAATCATTAGTAGTTTACATAATTATTAATTTTAGGACTCGTAGAATTAATCGCGGTGCGCATAAACTAGCTCGAACACCCATATTAATCTAAACAAAAAAAAATATTCAAAAACATTATCGGTTCACCAAGTTAGTGGCCTAGCAATCCTAATAAAAAATTTCCTACTTTTGCATCCTAAGTTTAAACCATGGTGTATATACCTGTTATTCTCATGATATCTTATCTATTTATATTTTACTAGACTTACAAAATATTCAGTAGATTTAAAAATTAATCGTGATATGTATAAGCTGACCCAAATATCTCGAATTATATATAAAAAAAACATTATCAATAATGAATCTCTTCATTGAGATAGATATTATTGATTAGTCATGCAACACGCTTTGAAGAAACACATGTATTATCGTACAGAGGATGTTTGACATCGTGTTTTAACTTGTATTTAAGTAATATTTTTTATATAAAAAATATTAAATTATTTTTTTATATTTTGATATTTTTAATGTGTTAATATTATAAACAAAAATAATCTAAAAAAAATACTTTAATATATTTTCAAGCAAAAATAAATTTTAAAATTTTTTTACAGCACAATAACAGCTAATCAAATAAATTTTCTTAAAGACAACACCACTGTATATTTGACTTGGCATATTTATCACGTGTTTGAAGAATTGATCTTTTGGCTAAAGGAATATATATTTTTTACTGATTTTTTGAATTCAATTTTTTAAAATCAGCATTTAAAAAAATATTAAATTATTATATATACGTTGGACTGATGTGAGAGATTCGTTCTAAATTAGTCGTAAAAAAATTTAATCTCAATTATAATCAAGCCAATTTGAGAATACTTATAAATCAAATTATTGTCGATCTTTGGGGGTGTAAAAATTTGAAATTACGTCCAAAACAGAACTACAATAATACAATTAAGCCCGATATGGAAATGAATTGATATCAGATAATATTAATTATTACATCTATCCCTCCACCTTGCATACAATCCTACTTAATTACCTGCTCAACTGGGTTAAAAATTCACACAAATTCGGGAAATCTTTTCCTTTTCTTCCCGGCACACTGACATCATGCTGTGTCTTTTATGGCAGACAATTAGAAATAGTAGTTTTTCGAGTGCAACGACATTATGATTAAATTATAGAATCTTTTTTCTTAAGTATATCTTGTCGATATATGCTTTTGTGAAAAGACGTGTGCTGGGTTCAATCACAAACCCAGCTGGCAAAAAGGAAACAGGCGAAAGTTGATCAGGATCAAGAAAGAAGCATAAGCATGCAGATCATGCAAATCCAAAAAAAAAAAGGAGGAGAAGGAGAAGAAAGATTGAGCCTGATATTTAATGCTCTTATCTAATCAAATGTGGTTCTTAAAACGTTTGTATAACTTTAGAGATTTGCAACATCTTTGGTGCCATAGGCCCTTGGTTTTGACCTAAAATAATACCGCATCCTATCTAGCCTTGAAATAATTTATTTTATTTTTTTTCTTTACATTGATATTATCATCCTTGTACACGTCCTTGCATGCAAAATATTCTCCTCGTTACCTCTCTTCAAAGTCTCTGCAAGGAAGTTAAATATGTGCGGTGATGGGCGAGGGTAGGACAAAGGAATCTCTAGTTATGTCATACGTACTGTCACTGTCACTCAACTAAATGCCTTCTTGTTTGCAGATGCCCAGCTACCCAACACACTTTATAGATTTACAGAGACAGCTAGGAATATATTCTGTTAGCATCTACATTGTATTTTAACTTCTTTAGATTTTCTTTACTCGGTATATTCTGATAAACCTCAGTTCATCTAAGTGCTGACGATGTCCCCTGAAATGGGTATTCGGTTAGTTAACCGATAGTGCCTCTTGGTTTTTATCTAAGCGTTAAGGGTTTAATTAATTTCTTTTATATATATATAAACACTAACCTACACCCTTAAACATTTCAAAATTTATTTATGTGATCAAAACGTGGCAAGCCACATGCATCTCGCTCCTTTTTTGAAGCCACATTAACTGACTTTGTAACAAGCACCTTTAGTCCTTGTCCCATATCGCTGGCTTTAGCAGCTGATCGAATCCTCAGCATTCTTAACTATACAATTCTTTCAAACTCAACGTTACACATGTCAGCGTCAGATCACATATAAAACTTGGGACAGAAGTCACCGAGAATTTTATCACGGTTCATCGGATCTTCATGGAAGTACAATGCTACTTTTGGTATTCAAAGGTTTGAAATCAATAGCACGCCACTGTCGTCTAGCAATCAGGATGTATCTACATATATAGAGAAGTAGCGCATACTGATTGACTCGATGATATAAATGTGGACGCAGACCTCCCAAACTAATGTACGTAGCTTAATTTGTAATACTTGGGGCCGTTGTTGTTTTTCTATTTTCTATGGCTTTATTATCCCCTTTTTTATTCATATTGCAGAATACTAGCAAGCGAGGCGAAAGACAAGATGCCCAAGGCAACTTGGAGTGTAGCTTGTTACTCCGATTTAAGAATCATCAAAGGAAACATGGAAACTATAATTCGAATTTAGTTCTTTAATCTATATGTAAATATATTAATCCCTTAACCTTTAACCCCTTTAACATAAAACCAAACAAACCTAAATAAATGGGGTCCTTGTCATGATTTTTCAATCATAGCCTCTTTTACTCGCGTTTTGTTTGCTTAACTTTATATATATATATATTTGATGGTGAAGTGCTATTTATGAAGCGGTTTTCTCCAAAAGATCCTTACAATATTGTCAGGCCGGAAAAATTATCATATGCGAGGCACGATAACAGTTAACACTTATAAACCACAGCTAAAAAATTTTGTTAGCTGAAAATTAAAAAGCAACTTTCGTTCGTCAAAAAATAAAAAAATAAAAGGCAGCTTTCATATTTCAGCGATGTGCATCTTTTCTGATCACCTGAAAACTTAATAACCAGGGATTGCTTATCAAATTCTCTTAACAAAATAAATAGATATAGCTTGTAAGGGGCAAATAATGATATATAGTCCATATCTACCATGGGAATAAAGGAAGCTTGAGGGTGCCCTCTTTGGCTAGCACTAGCAGAAAATCTGCATGGCCTATCCAGAAAAGAAAAAAATTTCGACATTGTTTTTTTAGCCAACGCCACAAATCTTCTAGACAATACGTCCTCCACCGTCCAACATGAGGGAGTCAAATTTGCAAAAGTATACCTGTAATTGGTTTGGAGAACCTGTCTATAAGGTTAAATTAGCTGCTGGGTTCTCAAAAGAATATCGAATAATTATAAGTATCAACAGTAGCCTTGACTAGATATTGGTGATGTATAGTTGTTGGTTGTTATGATACCTGCGGCAATATTAATGAATAATATAAAAGTGATAAATGAAAAAACACAGAGGTTAATTTATCATGGTTTGATAATATACCTAGATTTACATAAATGAGAAACTATAGATTTACATAAATGAGGAACTATATTTTCATTGTCTATAAAATTAGAATTACATAAAGTGTATTTATAATAAATCCTAAACATATAAGAGATATTAGTAAATTTTAATAGTGCCCTTTTATCCCCACACCCTTAATTTATCATAATTCCTAGCAATAAAACAGTAAATTACATCCCAGAATCTTGACTGCTTTATCTGTATACATGTTCCACTCAATATCTTCCTCGTTTCGGTAGAATCAACTTAGTTAAATATACCAGGAAAGAACCGATAGTTTAGGTCCCGCCACATGCTCATTTGCTGTGAACGTGCATGTACTGTGCATATGGTGTATGATACATTTTTCTTTTTAGCCCACGTAAAAGGTCTCAAACCGAGTAAAGAAAGGGGAAAAAACAAAAAAACAAAGAAAGAAAGAAAGAAGAACGGGATGAGCATTTAGCGAGCATACACACACACACGTATCGCTAAGTGTTAGCTGGTATCCTAGATTTTGCTTTTGTCTCGTTATTTGTGATCTAGGTTAGGACAATAAAAAAGGAAGGATGGGACGTATTTTAGATATTATTCTTTCCGTAGGAGAAACTAAAGTGAAAGAAATTTTATATGGTTATCAACATGTTCAAGTGAATTGCTTAGTCATAGGCGTCCGAAATGCTTTAATCACCGTTAGAGACACTTGGGGTCCGCGGCCCCGACAGAAACCAGTGTGCCTCGCATATATTGCTTCTTGATGCCCTCGCATATAAATTTTATTTTTCGAGAAACTATAGTGCCATTATATTGCAGGCTAGCAAGATATGAGGTCCAATAATTCAATTTATCTTGCAGCTGACCCCTATCAATTAACAATAGGCCATGGTGTATGTAGCCTGGGTAGAGTTAATTGAATTTGTGAGTAATTCAGACCACAAGAGCTAGCTTAGCTAGTAGAGTCTCGGGAGATTTTATGTATTAGTTTAAGTTTGAAATAATTATTTAACATAATATTAGATTCTTGTTAATTAAATGATTATAAGTTTAAATTTTATTATTTTTTTTTATTTAATAAAATTTAAATATAAAATAGTATGAGTATATACAATTTTATTATTATTTTTTATTTAATAAAATTCAAATATAAAATACTATAAGTATGTATAAGTATGTATAAGTTAATTTTAAGTTTAAATTTTTTTTACTTAAAATAATAATATGTTAAAAATAATATAAATGATATTTTGAAATCTTATTTAATAATTTGAGATGATTTTTTAATATATACAATTATTTTAATTACTTAAAGATTAATTATTCCAAACCATGTGATTATTGCATGGCTTGCCAGTTGATACAAATGCTCAAATGACAAGGTTGATACAATCTTCATATTCAACTCTCTGATTTTTTACAGCTTCGAAATTCTGGAATTTAATTTTAATTATGATTCCAATCCCTTTAATTTGAAGAACGGATGATCAATTCAAATACTGGCTTGACAGTTGACACAAATGTTTGCGTGTTGCATAAAACATTGATTAATGACATCACACATGCATTCACACGTGTTTTGCTTTGATTACAACCGTGAACCTTGCTAACTTTTGCTGTTAAAAATAATAAATTTACCATAACTCTTAAAAGGATGGGTTCAGGTGATGGATAGAAGGTTAATTTAAATATTAAAATTATTTTTTATCCAATTAATCTTATTCACAAAGACATTCTAAATTTTATTAGAAGATTTTAATATCAAATTGAGAATAATTAAAAGACTTTGCTTATTAATTAATCAATCATTTTTATATATGTGTGTGAAGCAAAATATATATATATATATATATATATATAATAATGATAAAGATTACAAGAACAAGAACATGACTACAATAGTTTTATCAAATAATAATAATAATAATAATAATGATAAGGATTACCATATAAGAACATGACTACAATAGTTTTTTATATAATAATTTTATATATGTGCATTCTATATTACAGTATATGCACAATGGAAGTTTCCATGTGCATGATTAAAAAATATATAATGTTATCTAATATATATTTGCTCATCCTATCAAACTCCAATTTTTTCACCGAAAATAAAACAAAACTAATAATAATAATAATATCAATTTAATTAGTTAATTATATAAAAAATAAGACACCCATCTAATTTTTGAAGAAAGACCTTCTCATCAGATCTCAAGACATCTTCGCTCTTGCTACTACATGTTCTTTTGATACATGTCATCATCGTCGATAAATTGTTTTTCTTTGTTTCTTTTTTTAATCCATCATCTGCAAGCACTATTTGAACCAAATCAAGAGAGGCAGAAAGCCAAAGTAATTGACATGGTGGGACAATACCTATCCAAGCAGGGGTCCAAAACCAAAGCTGTGCGTCTTTATAAAATACTGTTCCAAATCTATGGTTGTTTGATTTAATGGGTCCACCGATGTCCCAACAAATTACTCCAAAGACTAAAATCAGCATCCTTCCTAAAATTCATTTGAACCCACCTCCAAAAGCTTGTCATCATCTTGATGCATGCAACTAGCAAGCAAACAAGCCTAATATTATACGTTAATCTTTCGTTATACATGGATACTGCGTAGACGTTAGCAACTAGCTAGACAGGTATCAGCGTCCACGTCCATCAACTCATAATCTACCCCGAAAAGAAAACTGACGATATCCAGGGAACCAACAAGGGAAAAAAGTGAGATATTAGAGAAATAGAGAGAGAGAGGTAGCTATCAATTCCGCCGAACAGACTGAAAGCAAAGACAAGCTGTTACAGTTGTTTTGATATAATTTTTTCCATAAAGTTATGCCCGGAGAATCTTGGCACAAATCTTTCACGTTAGACGTTGAAAAGATACACACGGTGGCAATAATATTATTATCAATGCTAAAAACAACAAGAAACAACAATTAATAGGTAGGCACTAGGCACCAATTTCCCCCCCTTATATGTCCCAGAGGCACCTCTTCTCAAAATGTAAGTTGTAACAACCACGAAAAAAAAGAAGTGCAAAATATGGCAAACTCTGTCCATGTCAAAGAAGTTATAGTGATCAAACCATCTGAGCCAACCCCAAGTCGTGTTTTGTCTCTCTCAGCCCTTGATTCTCAGCTTTTTCTACGTTTCACGGTGGAGTACCTCTTTGTTTTCAAGGCTCGTCCTGGTTTAGACCAAGGTGTAATCACAGCTCGTGTCAAAGCTGCATTAGCTAAGATTTTGGTGCCTTATTATCCACTCGCAGGACGTGTCAGGGCCAAGCTCGATGGTTCAAGCTTGGAGGTTGTGTGTCGAGCCCAAGGAGCGGTGTTTATGGAGGCTGTTTCTGATCACACGATTAACGAATTTGATAGGGCCCCACGGTACGTGACACAATGGAGGAAGCTCTTGTCTCTCAGCGTGGCAGATGTTCTTAAAGGGGCCCCACCTCTTGTTGTCCAGCTTACGTGGCTCAGAGGTGGAGATGCCTCGTTAGGTGTTGGTCTTAACCATAGTGTCTGCGATGGAATTGGTAGTGCCGAGTTTCTCAACTCTTTCGCTGAGTTAGCCACGAGTCGAAACCGAGTGGCTGATTTGAAGCCCAAGCCCATTTGGGATCGCCACCTTTTTGATCCCACAAACTCCTCTCGTCGTTACTCAGCCACTCATCTCGAGTTCAACCGAGTTCCAGACCTCTGTGGTTTTACAAGTCGCTTCTCTAATGAAAGACTCGCCCCCACCTCCATAATTTTCGATAAAAGATGGCTAAATGAGTTAAAGAAACTCGCTTTGTCAACGAGTAGACCTATTGGGTTAACATATACGTCTTACGAGGTACTATCAGCTCATGTATGGAGGAGCTGGGCCAGAGCTCTAAACTTACCATCAAACCAAATCTTGAAGCTTCTTTTTAGCATAAATATCAGAAACCGAGTCAAACCTAGTGTACCCAGTGGGTACTACGGCAATGCATTTGTTCTAGGGTGCGCGCAAACAATTGTTAAAGATTTGGCAGAGAAGGGTTTAGGTCATGCTGCAATGTTAATAAAAAGAGCTAAAGAAAGAGTGGATAACGAGTACGTAAGATCAGTGGTAGAAACATTGAGCCAGTCAAGAGCTTGTCCTGACTCAGTTGGAGTGTTGATCATGTCGCAATGGTCAAGGCTAGGGTTAGAGAGGGTTGACTTTGGAATAGGGAAGCCGGTGCATGTGGGTCCAATATGCAGTGACAGGTACTGTTTGGTTTTGCCTGTTTACAATCAACCGGATGCTGTTAAAGTGACGGTAGCTGTCCCAGCAAGCGTTGTTGACAAGTACGAGTATCTGGTCAAGAGTCCATGTGCTTGAGCACACTTGGGCTCATTCGTTGACCTGTTTTATTAGTTTTTGACACTCTTCTCTTCTTTGAACTGATAATTATTCCCAATCCTGCTCTAATAAGAACAGTGCTTGTAGTAGTATTAAATAGTAATCGTTAGCTTTTTCTCTTCTATCTTTTTGAGGGGTGTGGTGGTCGCGGCCGAGAAATTATCCACTTTTAACCATTATTGCCTGTGTTCACCTCCCCCGTTCAATATGAATGGAATTCGGCTCTTCTACGTTTTAAAAAGTAATTCTTGTGAGACCATTATATAATAATAACTGAACGAACCAAAAAAATCCTGAAAATTTAAAAACCTATAGTCTTAGGTTTCTTTATTCATAATCAAGGGAACATCCAAGTTCCACGTAGTTCAATTATTTTTTTGTATTATATTATCTTTATATCTCTATATGTGTAAAAAACACATTGATTACTTGTTATTTTTTCATTGCATTAATGTAATTCAGTCTTCTCTCCACTCAAATATAAGACCTATAAGATATAAATACCTTATAAATTTTTTAATTTTTATATTAATAATTTTTTCATTTTTAATATTTTTAGTACTTATAAATTTTTTAATTTTTATATTAATATTTTTTTCATTTTCAATATTTTTAGTACATATATTTTTAAAGTCTATCTCTTTAAAATATAATTATATATTTTTTTTTATCTCTTTAAAATATAATTATATTTTTTTAAAAAAATATTTACTTAAACATCTAATCATACATTCATAAAAAAAAATATTTTATAAATACATGTTACCAGCTCCCTTCATCTATTAATACAAATTACCAATTATCTTAATTAAAGAGAATAAATCAGGTTATAAAAACCAAAAAATTAACAAATCATCCGATATATAAATCTTATTTATAAACTACTTGAATTTTTTGAACTCCCATTGTTAATAAATAAATTGAAGTAAATTATACTTTGTATCTATTTTCACTGAAATAAGTTACTAGATATAGACAACTAATAGACTATCTTGCCTGTGTAAATTATAATTTGTGAGATTTCATTTTAATGATCAACGGAAGTTTGTCTCTTGATTCACACCATGAAGACCCTAGATAGCTAAAGTGTTGCTAAAGTGGGTGAATGTATAATTTTTTTTAGCTTGTTTAACACATTAATTATTGCTTGACTCATAATTTAAAGACCTTAGCTTAAACCGATGGGAGAAAACTATGCTCATTCATCAAAATTCAGGTCTGAGATTAGTTAATCATAAATCAACTAGTGCATGTATATATCAAAGAAGCAATACAGAAATGTGCCTGATTTTATGGCTGAAATACGATAGTATTTGTAGAAGTTAGATGGTGATGGGATACTTAGTTTAACCTAAATTGGTGTTTTCTCCATTTTAAAATAAGCTATAGTTTAATTATTTTTTCTTCACATTGAAGAACACATTCCATTCTTTAATATTACAATTGCTGTTTTGTCATCAACAACGCATTTTAATCAAACAAACTTCCCATTCACCAATTTTTTCTTTCATAAGATCGTTTGGTATAAGGGAGAGTGACGTGGGACTTTTCCCCAAAATATATAATATATGCAGGCATTTCCATGATTATCAGAAAAGTGCCTAAGTAATTGTATTTGGTGATGTTTTCTTTTGAACACAAGTAATAGCTAGGATGAGGGTTATGTATACATATCCAACACATGTTGCTTATTGATTTGATCATTTTAAGAACTTTCTCTTTTGAGAAGTTGATAGAGGCACGATGATTGATTCCACACATGAAGAGATGTTATTGTTCATGAGTAGCCATGGATTTTGAGTCCCGTCTACAGTTAGCCATCGACTGAACATGGAGAAGGCTTTCATGTCGGATCTATTCATAATATTCAATTGAAATTGTAACAAGTTCTTGCACGAAATGCCCACAATAATGATTAAGAAAATGATTAAGCAAATACTATCAATTTGACTTACTATTATAAATATCCCAGACCTTATTGATTAAAATGATAAATAAGATTATCTTTTGCCCGATCCACCTAAATATTCCCTTAGGCGAATCTCGAGTAAGATTTGCAAGCAATCAAGTGTGCCGAGACATATACTAGATTATTGAAACATAGCTGCCTTGCATGGGTTAGATTATTTTTTTTATAAGAAAAATATAATGCATAATTGATGATATTTTTTAAAAAAATATTGATATAATAATATATTAAATGATATTTAAAAAAATATATACTAAAATGATTGTATATTGGATAGATCTATGTTAACCTATTAAATTTGAAATCTATGTCATAAGACTATGAAAATCTAATATAAAAAAATTATAAAATTTAATTTTTAATTAATCTACTTGATGTTGAAGGAAAAATTAAAAAAAAACAAAAAAAACTACTCGAGTTAACATATTAAACCTATAACCCAGGTTATGAGATTGAGATAAACTCATAAAAAATATTATATATAATTTCTAATCAATCTAATATTGAAGAATGAAATAAAAAGAAAACTAAATTCATCCCAAACTAACTTTTCAAACCAGTGACGTTAGTCATTAGACTAAAATAATTTTATAATAAATAAATAAATAAAATATGAATCTTTATTTCCAGTAGATTCAATGTCGAAATCAAGAAAAAAAAACTAAATCTATTAAATTAGGATAAGTTCACTTGAAATAAATTTTTTAAAAAATTTAAAGTTCAATTCTAAAATAACATAATATTGAATGATAATATATATATATATATATATATATATATATATATATAAAGATTGAGTTGTTAGAGGGTGATATTGAAAAATAAAAAAATAAAAAGATAAAAAAATGAATCTAATTGACTCATATCAACTTGTTAAACCCACAACTCTAGTTAGGAACTCTAAAAATAAATAAATAAAATAAAAAGTTTAATTAAAAATATTTTCAATTAAAGAACAATAAAAAAATAAATAGAGTCAACCAATTTTAATATAATTAACTTGCGACTTAAATTATAAAATTGAAATAATTTTATAAAAAAATAAAAATAAAAAAATCTAATTTCTAATCATCTCAATATTAAAATAAAAAATTTATTAATAAAAAAAAGCATCCAAATAAAAAATTTAAATTAACTTGAACTGACCTGTTAAATCTGCAATTCAAATTATTAACATAACAATAAATCTATAAAAACAGATAAAAAAATTATAAAGTTGTACTTCTAAGAGATTTAATGTCAATGATTAAGAAAACTAAATTTATAAGATTGATAAATTTTTTAATAAAAAAATAAATTTATGAAGTGGGATTTCAAAACAATATAATATGATAAAATTTAAAAAAAAAACAAAAATTAGATTGTGGAAGGATTAGTTTTTTTTAAAAAAAAAACAAAAAGAAAAGGCTTCTTTTTTTTTGGTGGTTGCTCGCGGGCCAATCAGACTCCAAACAACCTTTTGCGGTAGTAACGAGGCCCAATGTCATTGAAGAACAAAATGGACATGGCAGTTCAGGGAAGCTCACCTATACTGCGCCATGCATATATCTCTTTCCCCTTTGAAATTAGCAGTTAAGAAAGAGAAGCACACGTCCATATGGACCTCGAATATTTTCTACGGTGTTGCGCGGCACAAGTACCGGGTTTATGTTGTTGCCTTCTGCTGTTCTAAAAACTTGTATAGAAGTCTGATAGAATAATTTTTGTTTGGAAAAATATTAATATGATATATTTTTTATTTTTATGTTACTACATTACAATAATAAAAAATATTAAAACAATATTAATTTAATTTTTTTTAAAAAATAAAATTTAAAAAATTGTGGTCAACCGCACTCCCATCGTTGCCTAAAAAGAGCACTGATGCTAAGTATCATTAATGGGTCATCGATAGTGTTAACTCAACAAGGCAGACACAACAACATATTGTAATTTTGTCCAATTTTATGGGCGAATTATTGGGAATTATCTATTCGTGAGGTCATGAATTCGTGACATTTAGCTTCTTCTTCTTCTTCTTTTCTTGCAAAAAGAGAAAATAACAGGTGAATTGAAAAGCAGAATCATTATAAGAAGATTTCTTAGAAATGCAGGGGAGGGAAAGGCTATCTGGACCATAAATTCAACCATATCTATGCGCGTATGAATAATAATAAGTGCATCAGTATAAAATTTAAACAGATTACACATCTGTAGGGAATCTGTTACTGATTCTATGCCTGACATCTGCATGGATGAAAGGTTGAAGGATGATGGGGCTATGTATTCGAAAGGTCGCCCTACCATTTGATTATCCGTAGCTGATAAACAGAGGATTCGGCTTCTATGGGACAGAGCCCTAATTTTCAAGATATTAGGGAGACGCATATTGGATAAAATATATTATCACCAGTTTGCGGAAACAATGGAAGCTTATGCAGGATGTGGTGCCGGCGGATTTGGGGAATGATTATTACCGGCAATTTTTAGTGTGAAGAGGATTACAGAACTGTTTAGTTTGGGCGTCCTTGGGTGGTGGCTGACCATATTCTGGTTGTCATGGAATGGAGACAAGTTTTTTGTATCTTTATGAGGCATCAATTGATAAGGTAGTTGTATTGGTCCGTATTCCTGGTTTATTCACCCAATATTATGATAAGCTAATCCTTGTATTGGAAGAGGTTGCGACAGCCTTTTCGAGATGACGAATTTACTGAGCTGAGTTCCAGGGATAAATTTGCTCGCATTAGTTTTGAAATTGATCTAAATTAACCCTTAAAATCCCAGCTCAAAAGGCGCTTTGACGAGTTGAACATGAAGGTTCACACCTTGTCTGTTTCAACTGTGGACAGTATGGGCACAAAAAAGAAAAGAAAAAAGGGCTGCTGTATTGGTAAGGATCCAGTTTATGAACATGGAGTTGGCAATATAAACCAAGTCCAGATCCTGAATACCAGGGTGGCGCCACCGGTGATCAGGGGAGGTGGTGGAGCCATTTGGATCCTGTATGTTAGTGCAGAGAAATCATCACGGAAGAGGGAATAATGGCGCGGGCGCCGGGATCGAAGAGAAAAAATAAATTTTCAACTTATAATAATATAAATTATATTTTGTATTTTATTTAAAAACTTAAGTTTTTAAATTTAATTTATTTATTAATATTATATTAGAAACTTGATTATTAGCGGTAACAAGTTTAAATTTTACTAATTTTATTTATTTAATAAAAATTAAATATAAATAATATAAATTGTTTAAATTTCAAGTTAAAAAAACTTTAACTTAAGAAAATATATAAAAAATTGAACTTTTAGATTTAATTTTTTCTTAGAAATCGAGACGGGGGCGGAGACGGGGGCTCTGATATGGCAACTGCTGGAACTCCATTTGTGATGAGGTGGAGCGGCTTATCAGATATAATTTCTTGTGAGATGCAATGGCGGATCACTAGAAGATTCATGTAGTTAGTTTGGATAAGATTCGTCAACTAAAGGATTTAATTACGCGTAATGAATGAAGCTTTCATTATGCGGTTGGGGTGGAAAGCTGGTGATTTCTGATACCGATGCTTTGTGGGTAAGAGTGTTAAAAAGTAAGGTATGCCTGGATCCCTAGGTTCGGAACTGAGAGCGCAGCCAGGCGCCTTTCCTCTTCGGCGTGCTATTTGTGGAGTTTCTGAATTAGTTAGAGAAGCAAGTGAATGGCTCATGGGTATTTTTGGGCTGATAGATGGGTCATGGGTCCTGCTAAACCTTCGGCTTGTTTTGCACATGGTAGTATTATCATGGAGAGTACTGAATTTGTTTATAAATGTTGATGGTAAATGGAAATGGAGTTTATTTGAGCGGCCACCGCTAGTGGAAATATGGAGTTTATTTGAGCAGCCACTGCTCGTGGAAATTGTATCAAGTGTAACGGCTATGTTTCCTCATCCTTCAGAAGCTGGTGAAGTTCGGTTGAGCTGTAGTCTTAACTTATTGTGGACTCTTTTCTACTAAGTCTGCAAATGATTTTTTGTTAACGATGGTGGATTGGAGAGTGATAGGATTTGGCTGTCAGTGTAGAAATGGGAGGCTCCCCGGCGCATTTGGACTCACCTATTGTCGATGGCTCTGGGAAATTACAGACTGACGGGCTTCGGTTCCATAAACGTTTGACTAAGAACCCTTGCCTTTTGGATTTTGCACAGACAAAGGAGAATATGCTTCACGTTTTTTGCGATTGCTGGCGGGCTAGAACAATTTGGGAGAGGCTGGTAGATCAAGATAAATGGGTTGGATTTTCTCAAGGTTTATCTGAGAATTGGTTTTTGCGTAATCTGGAAGCAGATTTTAATAGTCAAGGTGTGACTCGGTGGCGGCTTCTTTTTGGAGTAACGGTCTGGCAGCTATCGAGGTGGAGGAATGATCGATGTTTCAACACTGAGGTCTTTGCTCGTGATCCTGCGGGAGTTATTCTTGATTATGTCCTAGAGGTCGAGCTTGCCTTTTTGAATAATAAGAATTTGGGGCGTGGCAGTACTTGAGAAAAATGCCCGGTTAAGTTGGGAAAGACCAGCTGATGGATCATGTCAGGTGCATCAAGGAAGGGCTGCTGCAGGTGGGTTAGCTAGGGATGCCGGCGACAAATTAGTGGCTGCTTTTGTAGTGAACATGGGCATTTGTTTCTCTCTACAAGCGGAACTTTGGATGGGGTG
>NW_011499845.1:1928939-1992688 GCF_000495115.2 Populus euphratica | reverse complement strand
GTGTTCCTGTTGTGGTAATTTCAGTTCTGTTAGGATTTCAAACTTTGGTCGGTGAGCCTATTTTGACGAGATTAGGGCTCTCCTTCGCAAGCATTGACGGGTTGTTGCTGGGCATACTTTGCCTTAAGGAAATCTGCTAGCAAATTTTGCATGATCATCTGCTGGGACACATGCACATGGTCTTGCTCCTTCGTTATATGCAGATGTAGATCAGCTAGGTTGGTTTACCCTGCATGAAACACCTCTCTTTGGGGAATTTAGCCTTGTTTCTTGTAAAAAAACGAAAGCATATATCATTTATATCTGCACACAACGTTTTCATTTACAGACGCAATTAAACAACAATTAACATAACATCCACAACTTCATATCATCTAATCTAAAGGTATTTTTCTTCACAAAAAAAAAAATGAAATAATTAGCTTTGGAGATCACCAAAATGGGCTCTCAATGGAGCAGCTCCCCTCGAACATTACGAACCCACACAAGGTCAGACGACAAAGGAACAAGAAAAAGTCGCCCAGCGCATCATTCATCAGAGCATCGAGTCAGACACTTTCTTCTCTCTCACCCTCTTGACGGGCCTCTTTACACTTTAATACCTTCGCCTCTGTGAGTTACGAGGCATTCGCTAGCCAGTGGCCACCACATGCTACGCATATCTTCTTCCAACAGTTCTAGTGTAGAGGTTAACCCCCTCTTACCCGCCAACGCCTCGTCTTTACATGCAAAATTAACCATAAACTCTCTCACCTTGCTTTGCCATGGAGTTATGTTGAATCTGTATTAAATATTTCGTGACAATATTTTAGTACGTTGTTGTGAGGACCAGGTAAAGTAGTCTTCTGAAACCAAAAACAGAGTCTTTCCTTTGCTAATTAGCTGTTTAGTCGATGGCTCTTAACCCATTAATTAAAATTAATCACACCACCTTGTCATTTTGTAGCATAAACCATCATAATATTGTGGGTTTAAGTTTGTCATATGCTAGAATATGCCGTGACAACATATCGTCCTGGATCTGTAACTGAAGCCTGTGATTGTTGGAATCGCCTGTGATCTTGCTGGAATTGTGGGCTGTGTAGTTATGATATTGGAGCTAGGATTCCTTGAATTATTGCTTGTAATCTGATTGTAAATGTCGAAACTTAGTTGTAACTGCAGGCTGTGATATGGGGCTGTTAAGTAATTTTCTTTTTTTTTGGATAAGCATGTGAATACAGGCAAAACACCTAGGCGGAGCACAGGAGAAGCAAAAGAACTTACAGACGTCAAAGAACTAAGGAAGATTGCAAAGAAGTAATTAAACAGAGCTTGAAAACCAGTGGACAGAGAGCCAAGAGACACAAGAAGAGAACAAGATCGATGAACAAAACACCATATCAGTCAAGTGATCTACCATGGACATTAAAAAGAAGACGTCAGCTTTGCACCCAATTTACATCATACATCACTAAAAGACAGTAACATCTATTTTTGCTTCTTCTTGATTAATCATTATTATCATATGTTTATAACTATAAAATTAAAATCCAATTATAATTTATAGTTGATTTTCTTATACGGGTTGAAATATAATACTGGAATAAGAATTATTCATAAAAAGTCAAACATTTTTTTTATTTACTGAACAAAGTTGAGTTAATAAATAAAGCTTCAATAATTGGGTTTGTTTTATAAGGTATATATATGTAATAATTACATTATATATATATAGCGAGAATATCTTGTTAATTATAGTTCGTGTGATGGCTCAAGTGAATTGTTTACCCTTCCTCGTATCTGAATTGAGGGAAATCAAGCTGGATTTTTATCCAACCTCCTTTGACCCAAGTCGAATCTGATAAAAAGCCACGGATTGGATGATGTAGAGTCTCCTGATAATCTGGTAAATTTGCCATCCCATCGTCACGAATCTTATTTTTCTTGAATACAGAGAGCTGGATGATTGCAGCATCTGAAGAATATAATATGCAATGTGATGAGATCAGAAGATGCTATGGAACTTTATGCACGCCTAAGTGCAAGCATCTGGTCAGGTGGCAAGAGTCTTGCACTGGCAGTTAATAAATCGGTCCAATGTTAATCCTGGATTCCAGTATATTGTAATTTAACAGCAGTAAAAACCTAGACACAGGATAATTAGGTCGTCGATCACCAACAAGCAGGACCCTGCTTCAATTTCCTCCTGATTTATTTTTAAACCCGAACCCACCGCTTTCAAGAGAGAATTTTCAATGCTCGCTGTGCTTTTATATATCATTGGATCTCTGATCATGCAGATTTAATCTCACGATGAAGCAAGTTCCTCAAGAAGTAAACATGAAGCAGCGACGACAGAGAGGGAAGAAGAATAAGCATCAACAGGGTTTCAGCCAAGAAGGAAGATCTTCATCGATTCAAGAGGTGCAATTATTGGATCAAATATTGTTAACCCGTTAAACTGTCTCCAGATTTTTTGTAATAATTAACTAGTTTAGCAGTGGTCCCTTCTCGCTTTTAAATGCCGATCGAGGTGCTGACGAGCTGCAGCTAAATACGATATACATGCGTGGAGTTGCTTGTTCTGCGGTTTTGTAGAGTATATAAAATATGCATGAAAAATTGCACCATGAAATCGATGTCGAGATCATCCACAGTCGTGTGGATCTTTTTCCCCCACAGGAACGAGAGCTGCATATATTTTTGTTCGATTAGAAGTAAAATTATAGAGTGCTTAGAGCATTAGTTTGGCTTAAAATGACAATTTACCTTGTATAGATAATTGTTAAATTGCATTTGTAATCAGTAACGGATGCTTTGCATATCTGGCTAAACATAATTCAAGTAACTAAGTTTTCAATCCATAGATCAATCCTTCAAATTAATAATAAAAATGTATTCAAGGCCACTTCTTGCGAATTCTGGATCTTAAGTTCTCATAAGCTAAGTTTATGCAATTATATATTAGCTAGTTATCAAGTAATTTATAATAAATTTAGATGTGAATGATTTGTCGGAAACCTTTTCCTAGTCACTAAGGTTGAGGATCTATATGGTGACTATTGAAATGTCAAATATAAATCTTTTCTTCTTCATGTCATTTTCGCGTCAAGCTAGATTTCATTGAAGAGACATCTGCTATTTATTTGTTAGGTGTTCCTTCACGGGTTAAATATTATTTTTTTATAAAAAAATTATATATATATATATATATATATTTGTTTTTTCATGTAGTTTAAAAAATTAGAAGTGTGAATCAAATAAACTTAAGAATTAAATATAAATCAAGATATTTAATAATGTAAGATGGAAAATTTACCTATTTTGTTTGCTAAATTTTGTTTATTTAAATATATTTTTTATTTAATCAAATTATAACATAAATAAACACACACATTACATTGATTAAATAAAATAAAAAGAAAAAATAATTATGCAATGTTGTGCATATCATAAATATTATAAAAAAATATTATTTAAAAATTTTAGTTATTGTGTACAAAAGATAAAAAGAAAATTACAGATGAAATAAACAAATCTATTGAAAAATTTAATACACACAGAATATTTGCACAAAAATCTCTACCCAAAAAACTAAATAAAAAATTAAAAAATGATAGATGAGCGACACTACCAATTGAAACATAAAATAAAAAGTTATTTTACAAAAAAGACATTAAAAAAGTATCAATAAAAAAAAATAAACAAGGTATTATAGCTTAACTTGTTAAAACTGTGATTCGAATCATGAACTCAACTAGATAAAATAATATTTTTATCTTAAATTTATACCTACTGTGTATATATATATATATATATATATATATATATATATAAAGACAAAACAATAGCCTACCATTGGGCCATAGGCCCGCATGCATGGGTGGACCTGGTCCACACACCTCTAATTGTTTTTATTTTATTTTATTTTAAAGGGGTGGACGATAGGTTTTTCTAGAAAAAATTTAACAAATGACATGTTACATGCAAGCCTAAATTCTGGCCACCATAGTGGCAATCGGGAAATCAAAGTAATATTTAAAAAAAAAAACTAAAATTTAAGTTCTTTCAACCCAATAAATACCTCACTAACACATTTAAAATACCCACAAATTGATTCGTCAATTCAACATACCCAAGAAAAAGTCTAAAAACATGAAATCAAACTGAATTAGAATTATCTTCTTTGACTTAGATATATTTTTTAAATAATATTATGGATTTAAACAACTACCATTAAATCCCTCTCCTCTCATGTAATGTTGACACCAAGAAAATTTATTTTGATGCTTTGGAAAAGCTCAAACAATAACTTTTTTTCTCATCATCTTTTTTTTTTCTTTTTTCTTTCTAGTTAAGGATTAAAAAATAGTACAAATAAAAATAACTTTTTTTCTCATCATCTTTTTTTTTCTTTTTTCTTTCTTGAAAAATAGTACAAATAAACTTTTCCACCAAAACTATTTTTTAAATTTTTCTAAGGGATCTAAATTGTATAATTTATATTATTTTTAAACTAAGTATATTTTTCACATATTCTTTGGCACATCATCCATGTTTGACACCTTTGTAATTTTGGTATTTATTCTTCCAAATCAACCCTCATCTAAGACATTCAAATCAATTGATTTTCAATTAGAATTAAATAATTCAAAATCAAATATTTTAAGAATTAAAATAAATTATAAAAAAATACGCATTGTCATCTATTATTTTGTATGTGAGTGAAGAATGTTGACTCTACAGTATTTAACCCACACGATATATATATATATATATATATATATATATATATTTCACTTATTCATGTATATGCGTGATTAATGTTTACTAGATAAAAAAACTAAAATGCGTATTTCACTTATTCATGCATATGCGTGATTAATGTTTATTAGATAAAAAAACTAAAATGCATGAAAGTACTGATTAAACAATGGGATAAATTAACCACAAAAGAAAAAAAAAATCTAGTGGTGAATTCATCACGTGAGTTTATAACAAAAATATTACTTTCTAAACCCAAAGATTTCTCAATGAAATATTGGTTTTTGATATGAAAGTACCGATCAAACAATGGGATGAATTAATCCTATCAAAAACCAATATTTCATTGAGAAATCTTTGGGTTTAGAAAGTAATATTTTTGTTATTATCTCACTTGATGAATTCACCGCTAGACTTTTTTTTTTCTTTTCTGGTTAATTTTTCCCATTGTTTGATCGGTCCTTTCATATATATATATATATATATATATGATCGATGATAGAAAAATAGAATAAGGAAAGGAAAGGAAAAAAATATACAAAGAACCCAGAGCTCACATCTAAAAGATGCATCTAGAGTGAATTCACCGATAACTATTTTAATTAGAGATAAATCATTCGTAGAAATTATTATAAATCATCCACAACTAAGACTTCTTTTAGTTTATTTCAAGGGATTGAGGGTCAAGAATCAAAACCCACATTCAGAATTAGTTAGTTGCTCGAAGAAAAAACCCACATTCACACTAAGATCATCTGGGAGCATTCCTTAGGCAGAATCTGAGCTTAGCTCAGTAATTTTAATTTCCAAAAAAAACTCAAAAGTTTCAAAAAAAAATCCACAAAAGAAGAATTAAAATCACAATATATAAAATGCTAACAAATGCTTCCAATTCCGCATTGGTGTGCCTGAGTAGTAATTAGCGACTCTCTGTCTCTCTCCGAATACAAAAATATAAATAGCATGCAGTTATGGCAGAGACCACCGCCCTCATCCACCATTCACATACATGACATTCAAATCATCACACAGGCGAAGGCTCCTCTATACTTCGACAGGTCAATAGCCAAAGAACGAGGCCCTCTCAGTCTTAATAAAGTCTTAAAAGCCATTCACTTTCTAATGGACAATTCATCTCACCCTCCCCAAGAACCCACCGCCACCACCGCCACCACAATATCATCCAATGAAAAAAACATTGATAACAACACCACCGCAACCACCCCCACTACCACCACAACAAGTGACACAAACAGTAACAACAGCAGCAGTGGCAGTAGCAGGAAGTGCAAAGGCAAAGGAGGACCAGACAACGGCAAATTTAGATACAGAGGAGTTAGGCAAAGAAGCTGGGGCAAATGGGTAGCAGAGATCCGTGAGCCAAGAAAACGAACCCGTAAATGGCTTGGTACTTTTGCCACAGCAGAGGACGCAGCACGAGCCTATGATCGAGCTGCCATCATCCTTTATGGTTCTAGGGCTCAACTCAATCTCCAACCCTCAGGTTCCTCTTCTTCTGCTCAATCCAGACCGGCTTCTCTCAACTCTGCCTCTTCCTCGAGCCAGACACTTCGCCCTTTGCTCCCACGTCCCCCTGGGTTTGTTTTCACTTTCTCTCTCTCAAATTCAATGGCTTCTCCTTCTGTCACGGCCGCTTCGTCAGGGTTTACGCCTCCCGGGGTTACTTATCATTCGAATAATGTTGCTGGGTCGGCCTTACCATGTCTTAGTACTAATAACACTCTAATTCAAAATCACCAGCAAGTTATCTTACAACGCTATCTTAATCAATATGGGGCTAATACAAGCAACCCAAATAATATATTTGATAGTTCTAGTGTAGCCACACCAACTACACCCTCGTATCAAAATCATATTCACTGTCTGCCACAGCATCGTGCGTGCAATGATGTTAGTTCGTTGGTGGGCTCCGTCGGTTCGAGTTTCTCTTTTTCTGGTAGGAATACTCAACCTATTGTTGCACCGGTGGGTCATCTTCAGGATCCGGTAATGCATGTTGGAGCTGGATCTCCATCTGTGTGGAATGATGATGAGTACCCGCCGCCTAGTATTTGGGACGATGAGGATCCTTTCTTCTTTGATTTTTGAGAGCTGGTGGGAATTTTCATGACGATTTCTTTTGGTGCACCGAAGATTTCAAGGGAGGCCTAATCCATCAAAGGCTGGTACGGAGTGCAAGTTTTTGCTCTTGGGTATAAGTTACTCTAGTTCTCTGTCCATTGTTTCCGATGGTTAATTATATTTACTGGATTCGGGTGCTATTAATGGGGGTTAAACTGGTTATTAGAGATGGAATTCTTAAGATGCAAGAAATTTGAAAGAGACGTTTCTTCTGAAAGTAAGGTTATAATCGATACATCTAGGGTTTGTTGGCAAGAGATGTTGTTAGACTTATTTTTACATGTTGGCTTCATAATTAAGTCCGCGAGAGATCTCAGGTAAAGGCTGCTTATCCAGGTAATTCAGATTCACAATGAAAGATTTTATTGATTCGCTATGAAAAAAACGAATTAAACAGAGAAAAATTTCTATTTCTTCAGTTAGTTATGAAAAAATTGATTACATTTCATGAGAATGTCCCTTGCTTTAAGCATTAGCAGTTGTAAGTTATTATGTTAGGTAAGTTTCTGTAAATTTGTTTACACCGAAACACCTTGAAGTGTAGGATCAGCTGTTATTCCAATTTCTTTTTGCAGTCACCATTTTCAATCCTCAAGACTCTCATACAATTAGTGCTGATTAATTTGGCATAGATCACACATAAGTAGGAAGTTTGAAAAACTTTTTTTTTTTTTTTTTATCAGGATCACTACTCGAGCTATATGGTTGAATCTCGCGTGAGGCTTTAAAAATTATCAAATGGATTCGTTGGAATTGATTATAGATCCAGAATTACTATATCAAATTAATATGACACCGCAAGAATATATTTATTTAGAAAATAAATTTGTGAATTATACACAATGACGTGGTTAAATTACGTTGCGGTGTGGGTTCAAATTTAGAACATCCAAATAGTGTTCATACTTCAATGAGTTTTCCCTTTGGGCAATAGCATCCGGTTCGACATTCCTGTTATGGTCTTCTCAGGTGTGCTATTTCCACTCTTTCCGCCTTTTTATTTGAAGAAAACCATAAATTTTATTAGGGTTTTGATGAGTTGCAATCGCTGGGAGTACTTTTGACAAGGGTTTGGGGACAGATAGTGCATGCTTTGTGGATATATTGCTGGACTGTTTATGATCCTTGTTTTTCCTGAGGTTTTGTCCTTCTTTGTAGCTTCTACAAACATCATTTTCCTAATCAAGAACAATAGGCGGTGCCTAGTCTAATCTAGATCTAATGGATTTATTTATGTCTTGGTTCGTGTTTTGTTTTAGTTTCCAAATTCATCTTCTTGATTATCGTGATGATCAAGGGAGCTGTTCTGGTTTTATCTGCAATAAAGATAGTCCTCAAAATATATATTGGAAGAATAGCTTAAATTTTTGGGTTAATGGAGATGTTTATTTCCTCACATTTATGCAATTAATTAAGTCTTCGTGGTGCACAGGTCTACCGTCTGTATACTCATCACATGAAATATGGGCGACCTTTGGAAGCAACAAATGTTGGGAAGTATTAATATTAATTATTGATGGAAAAAACACGGGCATTAATTAGTGATGTAGAAGAGGAGAGCGTTTAGATTCCCATTGAGGATTCGATGTGGATGTTGCCAAAGGAAAGTTTGAAGAGTTGGTGTCGTGCTAATAACGAACCATCTTAAGAATGATGAGATTCTATATAGGGGATTGTGGACTCGTAAGGATCATAGAGTTATTTTATACATTGAATTTCTGTATATACTAATAAAAGAAAGATGGACATTGAATAAATTAACTAGGGAATCAACATATACATATATTGGAACATTAAAGTAGTAATTAATTCACGATGCTGTCGTGGAAAAAAGTTGACGCTTCATGGACTGTATGGTGATGCTTTATCCGGCTCCTCCTGTGTTTAGAACTTTTTATCCTGTTATTGGGTGTTGGTGGTACGTGTTGATTGTTGACCCTTAATTTGTTCGGCAAACATAATTCAGAAACAAATCATGAGAAATTACATCAACAACTTTAAATTTCAAAGAAATACTTAGATTCATTAAGCAGGCTTGTTTCCATAGGACCTGAAGGGTTTCTGTATTTATATAAAATAGGACCTGCGGTTGTCGCCACGACAGATGAGTGCAATTGTTTTTTTAAATAATAGTTGAGATTTTATTACCTTTTGGCTAATAAGGAGATAGCCAAAGAAGTAGAAAAAAAGGGCATCAACAGGGAGAAGAAAAAAGAAGCCATAAAGGCACGGCTGCTGCGACGAAAAAAAGAGAACAAAGACCAGGAAAAAAAAAATAGTAAGAGTCAGCTGTGAGTTACTCAGTTATTCTAGAATTTGATCCTATCAGAGCTAACCTCAATGCGTGAGAATTATTAATTCTATCAGATTTACTTGATTTTGTGTGAAAAGTAATCTCTCCTCAAAACTTGCATGTGGGTATGCATGCAAAAAGATTATTAAGAGAGATCGGCCATTTCTGGATGTCCCCAGCAATTCCGAATGCAATGCTTGAGTTGCTATGCATGCACTATTGCAAAGCTCTTAGGCTATAATATCCTTGCATAGAATTATTGGTGACCATTTCCATGTAAATCCAACAGTTTTTTTTGCCTTTCACGTTTAAAAAAATATAAAATTCGAAATTCCAGTCTTTCAGAAATTGATTTCAGCACACAAGATTGATTCTTCGTGTCTGGTTCGGTAACTAGGCACTTAAGATTTACCATCTCTCTTAGCACTTGAGTTAAACAAGAGTTTAACAAAAAAGGTATACTCTCTCGTGTAAGAATATGAACACTCGTATTTTCCTAGAACATGTTTGTTTCCATATAATTTTTCTAATGCTCTCAGTTAACACGAAATGTTTACCGACAAGGTTTTGGATACTTCTTAGGATCGGGCCTTTCAAATATCGGAGGCCTGTTTGAGGAAGGTCTGGTGAGGCATTTTCCCTTTCTCAATGGGCCGATTCCCCTTCCACTGCGATTTCATCAAAGCTAAAAGGGAATTTTTCATGGTAGGTGCCCTAACTTCTCACTTCTCTCAATCAAGTATATGTGTTTTCAATTTTGTACGTTTGATCCGTTAACTTTTCCCTGGTCTTCAACTAGAAAATTAGCGTGAGAGGCGTATAATTGTCAATTAATTTCATGCGTAATTGGCAATCTTGCGTGCAAAAGTTTGGTGGTTGGAAAATAAGAATTTGATGAAAGGACTAGGGAAATTATGACATTTATCGAGGTTTAAGGTAACACCATTAAAGATGTAGAGGCTAACTAGGATTTCATATAAGTTCGAATGGAGAAAGTTCGGTAATAATTCACCTCAGTTGAGTTCGAATGGAAAAGAAAGCCACTTATTTTTGTTTTTATTTGTCTACAAAAGCCACACATCACTCGAAATTTTGAGTTTATACAAAAAACATGTATGAAATTTTGTATGAATTACCCTACATGTATAAATAAAAAGAATTGACTAACTAATAAATTAAACCTCCATTTATTATTCTCATTTCAGCATGCATCAAACTCTAAATACACATATTCCCCTATCGTTTTTATATAATTGCCCTTCCTAGGCTTTAGCTTCATGTCGAGATATAGGATGAATTCATATTCTTATTAATTATATAATGATTTTATATAGAATGATGAAAAATATTTTATTTGCTAGAAAAAAGCTCTTAGATATTATAATAAATATTTATGGATCTAGTTTTTACTATGTTTATATTTTATTCATTGTTGGATGAATAAAAAAATTAAATATTTATATACTATTAAACTTGTTTTGGATATTTATAAATGTATTTATTATCTAAATGTTGTTTGTTATTTAACTTAAAATAGAGAGAGAAAATTTTAACAATATTTATATTTTTTTAATTACTCATCCAATAAAATAGCTATTAAAAAATCACTTAATTAAAAAATAATCGGTTGAGATCAATATTCAATAAAATTACAATCGCTGCTCTTTGCTACTTGGAAATCAATCTTCTCACTTATTACAAGGTCTTCACTTAAAGCCAGTGTACTGCCTGCCACGCGCTACCATTTGAAGTCCACAACAGTTGAAAGTGGTTTGGAACTACACTTTAAAGGCCGAACCCAGCTCTTTTCCCTTGGCCAAATTCCCAATACCCTGCTGCCACCACTACCTCCACGGGCATCAATACCCTCATCACCATTACCAGTTCACTTGCAAGTTAGATGGCATCACAAGACTCCCAACCATTCCACTGGCACTACGAAGAACTCGACGAAAATGACTTCCAAGTCCGTGGCCGCACTCTCTTTTATGTACTGATCGTCGGCTCCATGATCATCCTTATCGCCCTACTCTCCATCTACGCTCGCTGGGTCTGCCTTGAAAACACGCGGCATAACCTTCCCTCTAGGCTTCCTTTGCACCACGCGCCTCGCCTTCCTCCAAGAGGCCTCGAATCCGCGATCATCAAGGCTTTGCCGATAACTTTGCACAAATCAAATTTGGGTACCAGTAATAACGGCACTGCAGTCGAAAGCGAGTGCTGTATATGCCTTGGTGTGTTTGAAGATGGTGATAGGCTGAAAGTTTTGCCGCAGTGTCAGCATTGTTTTCATTGTGACTGCGTCGATAAGTGGCTTGGCACTCAGTCAAGTTGCCCACTCTGTAGAGGTTCTATCCGAGCTGAATCGGCTGTTTTATCGATCATAACAGGGTAAACAACACAGCCCAGATTTCTATTGCTGCAGATTATGTCTTTAAATGAACTAGATTGTTGTATTAAATCACGAATGTTTTTGAGAAAATTCATCGAACAGATGGCAATCATTACATATTGCAAGATATCTTGTAATTCTTGCACTGATAAAATTGAAAAATTCGCAGCTCGGTTGCGAACAGAGTGATCACATAAGCCTCTCTTTTTTCCCATCAATTATATGTAAATTCTCGTTCCATATCTGCAAAAAAGTTCTAGCTCTTGTAAATATATTCATAACCCAGACAAAGTTGTGACAACACCTTCTTAAAATTTTTAAACAAACCGAAGCCCAAAGTGACGAAAATTTCTAAATCATTTTCAGTTAAAAAGAACAGAAAAAAAAACAATTTCTATATCTTTTTCAGCATTTATAGCCAACATTAACTTCTTAGCAGAAATTCTACTGCTAACTGGTGTTTTACTGAACGTACCGCTTGCTAGAAATGAAATGCCTACCTAGCAGAGTGGGCTTCAGTTACTAGATTCACGTGGTTGATCTGCAAGGCAATTTTCAACTTTTTTTCTTGCTCTTGATCTACCAATCCTATAAATGCGGCCACCTAAACTTTCCCAAAAAACAAATTGGAAATTGAAATAACTTTAGTCCTCCATTAATATTTTCTAATTATTGACTCCTGGTCCTAGATTTGGGCTCACGATCGTAAGATGGCATTTCTTACCTCCTGTTTTTCATGTACACTTTTGTAACGGTATTAGATGTGGGTTTATCAGGCTTTCCGAAGTTGATTAGATTACATTCACAAGTGGGCCTAACTGGATTCGGGGTATAGTCCTCTAGCTAGTTGAGCCCATCTCGGCAACATGGCCCAATAAAATTAGGGTTTCATATCATTAGTATTTAACTACCGGCGGAGCCCCTAAACGTAGTACCTCTCTCTATCATTGTCCGCAGCCTCTCTGATTTTGAATCAAAAGAAAGAAGGAACACAGGGCTTGGATACTTTGTCACCATGAGAGCCAAGGTAATCGTTTCTTCTTCTATCAGGAAATTAACGAATTCATTAGCGTCTTATATATTCTTGTTTAGTTAGTACAAAATTGATCGATTGTTTATTTTTGTGTTTATTTAAACAAACAGTGGAAGAAGAAGCGTATGAGGAGGTTGAAGAGGAAGCGCCGAAAGATGAGGCAGAGATCCAAGTAGTTTTCTATTTTATCAATAATAGTGAAACTTGTCGTTCGTTTTAGTATTTCTTGTTTTTGTTATCAGTACTTCTTTCAACTGAGTAGATTATTTCCGTTTTAAATTTCATGATTTTGTTAGACTTTCAAACTCGATGGGAATGGGATTTTGGTTTCGCTTATTGGGCTTCAATGCTGTGTTATTACGATGATCTCTTGCTGTTCTTTTTCTTGTTTGAATTTGTGTCGACGGATTGGCACCAGTTCTGTCTGCTAGACCCCTAAACTAGGGTATGTTGATGATTGTTGTTGATTCATTGGGGTGTAGTTAAATGTCAGTTTAGGTGGTTGCTGAATCTATGTATGGATTGCTAGGGAAGAAGTTATCAGAAATAATTTTTCGCAAGTGCTCTTTGCCAATCTTGGGAATAATTAACGAGGATGCTTGAATCTGTGATTAACTTGGTGCTGCAATGATTCAGTATGGGGATGATGAGAGGATACCCTGATTTTAATGGTTATTGTGGTTTACATGAGTGGCTAAGTGTTAATAGCCTGTTTGTCATTGCGAGTGGACATGCATTTCGTTGTGTTTCAATTGAAAATGTGTTTGATATTTTTTTTTAATATTTTCTAATGATTTTAATGTTCAAACAAAAAAATCTAAAACAAATAAAAACAAAATATTTTGATGTGTTTTAAAATAAATATCATGCATCTCAATATTAAACACAATTAATGTTTGGCTCCCATTATGCCTGTTACGTATGCTCAAATTATTTGGATTTGATAATGAGTTGTGTTGATTGATTGTAAACTCATATTAAATATTTTGCCATTATGCCTGTTACGTATGCTCAAATTACTTGGATTTGATAATGAGTTGTGTTGATTGTAAACTCATATTAAATATTTTTAAAAACTGAATGAATTGATTTAGAAATGATTTTTTTGTTTGAACTGAATGAATTGATTTAGAAATGATTTTAAAAAAAAACACAAATATTAGAGGTAAAATAGAAACAGTAATGAATAGAATTATTGAATGATTTAATTCAGATTAGTACTTAGTTCATTCTAAAATATCAATGATTATTAACCATGTAATTAAATTTTAGTTGGTGATTATCTATAAAATAAAATTTATCAAAGTTAGTTAATTTTAAAATATTTTAGATTATTTTAAATACAAAAAGCAATTCTATAAAAAAATCATTTTTCACTCTTAAAATATTCAAAATCTGAATTATTATTTTTATGTATTTTGTTTTAAGACGAGCTGTAAAATCTTGAAAAACAATGCTCCGCTCCTTTTCCTATCACCTTCTGTTTTCAGTCTGTCTTGTGCTTATCACAATGTTAACAGGATAGCCTGTGATTCGGCACTTGCAAAACAAGGCTGTCATTTTTGTAACGTGTGAACTGTTACATATTGAGAGCAACCTCGCATCTTCTCTTCCGTCTTAACTCAATTCGAATGCTGTTTCCGAATCGAAATGGATGTCTTGTTCTCGCTGTGGCTATGCGTGAGTGTTGGGCCGAGGTGGGTAGTAAAAGGGCAGTGTCTTAATAATTGCAAAACCTTAAACCGTACGCGAGTACTCTTGATCAGAAAGGAATCAATCGGCCTATTTGAGAACCAATGACTGTAGCTTAATTGGTGTTTATCCCTCATTTCCCACTTGGGAGTGAGTATGAGCATGCATTCGGTAATATTTTTATAGTGGAAAAGGGGTTGTTTTTCTGTGATTTTGAACGATTTTGATTCATCAACGTTAAAATAATTGAGAAGCACCTTCTTCTATTTTTAGTTCAAACTACATCTTGACTCTTTTGTCAGAATAAAATGTTATTGCATTGAGTTTTCTAATGGGGAGCAAATTTTAACGTGTTCCGATCTCTCTCGAGTTGAGCCTTGCGTGGTATTGACTGATTGTGATGGCATATCTCATTGACGTTCTCCAAAGACAGTAGGTTTTCCGTTTTCGAGCATAGCAAGAATTAGGGCAACACCTGTACAGAACGCACGAATTAGGGTAGACTGCCCAGCAGAATCCGAGATCAAAACTGTGATCTCCAGTAATACTGTAACATGAAGAACAAGCCAGGCTGGCGACAACTTAGGACTGCCCGGTTGATTAATTAGGCATCAAATAAAAATAGGAACGACTAGTCTTATCTGCATTGTAAAACAAATAAATAAACTAAAAGCAGCAAGGATCGATGCAGTTCTCATATATCCTTTAGAGATCCAATTGTAACTCCATTTCGAGTCTTTAATCTATCAAAATAAATCCTAACTTCTTCTTGTATTATTTTCTGTATGAAAGCCCTCACGCAAGCCTCGTCCATCTCCTCTATACATCTCTTCTCAGCATCTTTCATGAATGACTCACCAAGATCCTTTTCTCTGCCATTTACGGCCACACCCTCCTTCAATTTCTCCGCCACAGCCATCGAAACAAAACCATCTCCCGGCGGAGATAATGTCAAGGACGTCTCAGGCCCATCCACTCCCACGTCTACATTAACACTATTATGCCCCGGCGAAGCATGCAAGCACTGTCTCTTGGACCCCGAGTCAGACTCAGACTCAGACACAACCGACACCTCCAAAGTCGAGCGTTTGAAAACTGGACTCGACTCGGATGACGCAGATGACACGCTCCCACGTTTTCTACGTAAAGTAGAGTTCCAATGATTCTTTATAGCATTATCAGTCCGGCCAGGCAAGAGTCTGGCAATCGTAGCCCACTTATTGCCGTGTATGGCGTGTGCCTGGACAATCTTGGCATCCTCCGCTGGCGTAAATGGGCGATGCTGCACCTCGGGTGAAAGCTGATTGCACCACCTTAGCCTGCAAGATTTCCCTGACCGGCCTGGTATACCAGTGCTTATCATAGACCAGTTTCTTGGTCCATGTTGCTCTACAAGCTTGATCAGAGTGGCATCTTCTTGTGGGCTCCAAGAACCTTTGATCCTGTCACCACCATTGACAGAACCCATGAAGAAGATGTGAGAGGTCGAATAAAATAAGTTGTTAATTTAGATGTTTATGTTTAATTTGTTTTGAGTACGTTCGTTCGTGGGAGGTTTATTTATGGAGGAGGAAAGTTAGAACTAATGTGGAGAGAGTGAGAGAGAGAGATAATAACGTTTATAAGAAGAGGAGAGGGTTGTTGTGTGTGAGCCGTAAAACCGCACGTTGCCATGACTATTTTGCTAGTTACACGCCCCTTTCTTTTTTAAAAAAAATAAAATAAAATTATTTGATAATTAATGTTTGCTTAATTTGGTTTTATAAGTTGTTGATCATGGAAGAGTACTTTCTGTTTCGAAGATGGCGTGGGTGAGATGGATGTTCTTAAAGAGAAAGAAATTAGTATTTGTTAACTGAACGGTTAGGTTAATACTTGCATTCAATGGCTGAAATTAGGGCTCCGAAACTGTGGCGGTTAGGTTTTCTTTTTGTGTTTATCTTGGAAATTAAATATAATAACGACCGACGGTTAGAGAGAGTACTTGAGGAGGGAGACCAAAGAATTGTCAAAGAACTGCACACGGTTATCAAGGGAGTTAGCTGAACTGAATTGCGCAAGAGAAAGAGAGAGTTGCAACGGAATTCATACGTTGCCGTTATTATAATATTAGCTATGCCTTCTTCTTCTTCTTCTTTTAACCATTGCATTATTTTAGAGTTCTGAAAAGAGTAAATATCAATAATTAATATTCTATAGATGCAAGAAAAAAAATTAAAAATTAAAAATATATTGGATCGATCCTACCAAAAAAACTATTCTATAGATGTTCATTACGAGATTTAATTAATTTCTTATTTTTTTATACTTGTTTGTTGAATATTCTATGCAATAATAATCGGAAAAAAAAGTATTTATATATAATGGTGCTCTATAGCATACCATGATATCTTCTATAAATAAATTTTATTTTTTTATACTTGTTTGTTGAATATTTTATGCAATAATAATCGGAAAAAAAAGGTATTTATATATAACGGTGCTCTATAACATACCATGATATCTTCTATAAATAAATCAATGGAATATTAGGTTTAACAAATGTTATGGTATATTGTGCATTAAATTAATAACATGCTTTAAATTTGACTAATTATATATAAATAAATATAGGGATAATTATTAAAAAAAAAAAAACCATGTAGTTTACTCTCTCTTTTTTTCCTTACTTTATCTCTATTTTTTTAAAAATTATACTTTACCTCCTGGATTTTATATATTAAAAATTTTCATCGACATATACTTTACCTCCTGGATTTTATATATTCTTAAAAATTTGCGTCGAGAAGCTGACGTGTCAAAAAAATAAAGATAAAATATCAATTGTGATTATATTTATTTACTAATTAAAGAATATTAATATTACAATTTTGTAAAGAACTATAAAGACATCAGCCAGCCACTGTAGATGACTTATTTTTCTTCCCTTTTCGTTTTCAATCTTTAGCAAGTCTACGAGAAATAATTAAAGCCATTATTTCTTGACATTGCTAGATTCGATTTTCTAGAAGATATTCGCACACAATAATCTATCCATGCTCGTGTAAATTCTCCAGTAATTACGAAAGCCCTTTATATATATATTAAAATAAGAAAAATCGTCATAATTAAATCTTGATCCTCAGATCTGGAACTGTTTACAATTCTACGCTGAAAAGGGCACAAGGCTTCGTATTCGTTTGGTTCATCATTGCAGCAAAGGACCCGGCTTTTCCAACCATCCAGCTTTAGAAAGCAAGCGGGAGGGACTTTATGGCTCCGTCGGCTAATCTTTCATATGATATCCTGATATTTGATAAGGAACCGCATGTGCGAGCTGGCCCACATATTGACTCCATTTTCGACCTCTACAGTGTTCGCATGGCATGAATCACAGTAAACAGAAAATTATAAATTTTAATTCTTATTCAAATCAATACTAAAAAATAAAAAGAAAGAACTACTTAAAAAAAATTAAATCAACTAGTTTAACCCGTCAAATCAAATTAACCCATTAAATTCAAGATCTATGTCATGAGAGTGTAATGAATAAATAGAAAAAAATTAATATTAATAAACTAAATTAAACAAAAAAAGATTAATTAAAAAAAAATCTATAACTAATAATATTTTTTAAAATTTATTAATTATTATATTAAAAATATTCATTATAATAAAAATAATAATATTTTTAATATAAATAATAATATCAAACTTGCATTGTCTAAGTTTAAGTGAATCTAGTTGCAACATCAAGTTTAAAAGCCTTAGATATAGTTGCAACACCAAACCCAAAAACCTTACATGTGGATCTGGTTACATGATCGTGTCATAAAATTATGATAACTAAATAAAACAATTAATATTAAAAAATAAAATTAAATAAAAAAATTAATTAAAAAAGAAAAAAAGCAAAGCACTATTTCAATGAATAATGCTTTTGCGATGAGAGGTAAAATAAAATTTTCTAATGAGATTGCAATAATTTAATAAAAAAATAAATCAAGAAATTTAATTCTCAATTAAATTGGTATTAAAAAAATAACATTAGAAGAAAAAAAGCAAATTAAAAAAAAGAAAAAAATATGAATTAACTGAGTTAACCTATTAAACCCGTCAAACTTGAAAAAAAAAATATTATTAATTAAAAATAAGAAGAAAAAAACCTTACAAGAAGAAAAAACTAATGAAGAAAAGGAACAAAAAATCTTAATTAACCGGGTTAACTTATTAAATTAAGTTAACTCGTCAAACATCCATGTCATGAAAGTTTGATGATTATATAAAAAAAAAATTAATACTAACAAACTAAATTTTGAAAAATAATTAAAAGAGCAAAAGGCAAAAAAAAAAATACTGAACAAAAAAAAGATTAATTGAAAAAAAAGAAAAAAAACCCTATAGGAAAAAAAACTAATGAAGAATTTTTTTTTTTTAATTAACTAGGTTAATTCGTCAAATCAGGTTAACCTATCAAACCTGAGACTCGTGTTATGAAAAATTGATAATTAAATAAAAAAAATTTAAAATTAACAAACTAAATTAAATAAAAAATAAAAAAAATCCGAATTAACCAATTAAATCTAGAATTCGTGTCATGAAATTTTAATAACTAAATAGAAAAAAAAATTAACATTAACAAATTAAATTAAAAAAATATTTATTAAAAAATAAAAAAACAATGAAATTTTTAACTGTATATAATACACAATAAAAAAACTGAACCGTTTTAGTTAGAGGTAATATTTAAAAATTCATCATCCTACCTCTCTTGGCAGCTGCATCTCATGTACATTATCCAATCAATTTATTTTATCCTTTTTAATTTTAAATTAATTTATAATTCACAATTTACATTTGAATTAATTTATGGGATTTTATGTGATATATCATAAGAAATAGGGACCGGCCTAGTTTCTTGGACCCATCCTAAAAACCCTATTTTTCAGGAACTAATTGATAATTCTCTGCTCAATAATTTTACCAAAGTTGGTGTCCCTCTCAATAAGGGGTGGGATCAAATTCGATTTCTATTAGCAGTAGTGATAGTACTTATGTTATAATATTACTATTTTTTATTAAAAAAATATCATAATATCAGTCCTATTGCATCAAGGAACTAAATTAGGTGGGGGATTTAGGTTTTACTTTAGAGCTAGGGGACATTTCCCAGAATTAGGGATTTTTCTTGGAGTTTCCGTGACTTTGGGGCACAAGGCCACCAGGCCCTTGAATTTATCCCTGGTTTAATTAATAAGAAAATTATAGAGTCCAAAGGATCTAGAATTCTTAATAATAATAAAAAAAACACTTACGAAGAAAAGAAAGTATTCCGAACTTCCAGTATAAATCAAGGTTCATTTTTCTTATTTGACAAATACATCACACCAAATTAATCGATGGATTTCTCAACACAATCATGACTAGCATTGAGTCGAAAGATTCTGCTCTGAAAAAAAAAAAAGAGTTAACCGGGGATTGATATGGCTGGTGCGGCTTCTCTCACATCTTAGAAGTGAGCGAAATTCTTTCAAAAAAAATATCCAATAATTTCAACAAACGGGGTACCAACCTACACTTGATTTTTTTGGGGACGTAAAGTTGCTTTATGGGAAGCAAAAAGGATCCCTTCTATGGAAATTGAACCCCACTTTTTCTCTGTAAATAAAGTGAGAACCCACAAAATAATTGGCGTTCTATGCCTGCGCCACCGCCACCAAGGTTTCTTGGAATGGTGGCATGGGAGAGAAAGCATCGGGTTAGAAAGGAAAGAGGCGTACCATTAGAAAGGAAAGAAATTTCAATATATCTGATTATGTATATTGCTGTGACAGATGAGAAGGCAAAAAGAACCTCTGCCTCTTGCTTCTAATACGGTAATTTGATGGCACTGATGATGAAGCAATTCGACTCAGAACAAGATTAAGTGACTGTTTAATAGTGCTGATTGAAACACCTCCCTCTTTACTGCACTTATTGCAAAGTACTAGTATGCCTTTAACCCTTCCACCTACACTGGCAATATCGGCTCTAACAATGGTTAGTCTAAGGCCCTTGAGCACTCGAATAAGCTCCGAAAACAGTTCTGGCCGATCATCGCAGCAAACAGAAGCCCTGATGAACGTGTTGTCCTTGTCTTTGTTGGTGCTGGAAGGGTTTGTAGCTTGAGGAACATCACAATCAACCGTTACTTCATCAACTTCAGTTGGGATTGTGAAAGTTCTGCTGATTTCCATTGCTTTTTGCTTGAGATCCTTCACATAATCAATCGCGCTTCCTAGAAGAGCTGCCTTGTCCATCTGTGCAAGGAAAGATTGATTCATCTCAAGTTCTGTTGTCAGTGAAGATCTAATACAGAATCAGTAATCTATACACTTTTACCATATTTTGTCAAAGGAGCTAAATAATTTAGATGCATGATCTCTCTTATACCATTAATAAAGATTGATGGGATTGAAACCAAAAACCGTTTCTAGTGAGGGTATGTGTTGGGCAATATGTAAAATTCGCTCCCTTATTTGATGCTTCAACAGGACATCCTTGAGTAATTGACAGAAATATCTAGCCATGCCGTTAAGGTTATGTTGATTAGCGCATGTTTATGTAAGGAGGGGTTTGTGTACCTTTTCTGATTTGGGAATGAGTTTCCTAAGAATTCCCAGCTGTGCATTAATCCTGTCCCGGCGCCGCTTCTCAGCTTGGCTATGACTCTTGGAATTAGAAGCAGCTTTATTCTCCGAAGTCTCCTGAGTCGGTAGAGACCACGAAGGGAATCCATTAACTTGAAAGTTGGCAGAAGCAGAGGCATGAGATGGGCATGGCACTAAAAAGGACTCATCATATACTGCAGCACTTGGTTGAACCCAGTTTGCCTCTGCAGGAGCAGCAGGCCAGCAAGGAGAATAGTGATCTTCCATGTCTAAGCAAAAAAGCAAGCTTTCTTTGTAAAATCTAAGCTATTACTCTTCCTTCTTTTTATCCTGAATTCATTGTACAGCTACTGTATCTGCACTAATAATGTGTGATCTTCATATCGTGATGGTGATTGGCGTGATGTCTAGTTAACTTTAATGGTCAGATGAAAATCATGTTTGGCCATATTAGGCTGTCACCTCAACATGAATTTACTTGGATAACTTCATGCCAAACAAAGTAACTCCGTGTGGCTAAAACATCGTACTGAAAAGGAACAGTTGCGTGAAATCAAATTCAGATGAAGCATAAATAACTGCTTTGGTGGTGGGAAATCATAGATTGACCTTACTGTGGTAGTTGATCTACCTATCTACTATCTAGAGCATCGCTCCGTTTCTGTTTTGTGATTATCCGTGCATCATTCTGTCACTACAGACTTGCGACGCTTAAATTCTCAGATTCTGCGCACTTGAGTCAATTAGTTGTTTTATTTCCGACTACTTATCCATGAGTTGTTTTCTATTTCCTTGTCCTTGTGTAAGTTTCTTAAAGAATGAAGTACCATTGAGCCCACAACCACTTGCTCTACTGATTGAAACTGGCATCATGTTTATGTGTCCTGTCATGCATCGTATCCTTGATCTCATGTCTTTTACATCTACAATTTTGTTCAACTGCTGCAAATTGCAATGGAGGGATAGGGTTTAGCAACGAAACAAACTAAAGGATAGCTCTTGTGATTTCAAATATCTATCATTCACTTCTGTTTTGCTTTCAGCTCTCTTACCATCTCAGCTGGATAATCTAGAAAATCTATGGACCTTTCATTTTGGTGGCTTGTTTTGTCCACCTTCAACTGTTCAGTGTTAAAGACTGTCCTTGTGTCCTGCACAAGCAAACAAGAGCCCTACGATTACCATCACCAATGGCCCCAATAGCACACAAACTCTGCAACTCACCATAAAGAGGGTTAAAGATTGATACGACCTTCGATCAACCACTCACGTTCAAAATTTTCTCTCTCAGGATTGTGTGGTGTCCATAATCCTGCGTTATTCTGTTTAAAGCTTACCCGTGCAGTGTTTTCCTCGTTTTCTCCTTTCCTCCCTAAAAGATTGCTTCAACAAACTAACCAAACTTAAGAGCCAAAAACACGAACAAAATGTGCCCAAATCCAGGTGCTTATCAGGAAATGAATATAACCAGATACGTTTTTGTCAAGCACGATAATGTATCAAGTTGGACGCCTATCTACTTGGATTTTGGTCAGAAATAACGGCAATTTATTAAAAGAACACGAAAAGAGAGGGGGAGAGGGAGAAATCTCGGTTAAGGACACAAATAACGACACAACTGAATGCTACGTTACAATATAGCACTCACAAAAGAACAAAACTTGTGTGCCACTGGCAAAGAGATGCTCCTTCTACACTATAAAAACCTCACATATGGGATCAGCCCGCTTATGTACATATAACATACAGAATGACGGTATAATATGGGTTAAGCTTAAGATCATTATCATCAAATAAATAATAAAATAAAATTTGAAAACTATGTCATTCATGTAAGATTAAGAAAACCAAAAGGGCATCCTGATACATTTTCCTTCGATACATAAATGCCAGCCAAGCAATTCTTTGTACATTCATGCATGTATCTTGTCTAAATGACATGAAATTACTAACAAATATAAGAAACTTGTGCAAATACCTGAATCCAAATAGTTTGTGATCTTTCTGTGGATGTATCTGAAGAGGCAGCTCACCTAAATAGCGGAATCCCACCAAATTCCACCTTAATACTCATCAAAATGGATTGCACCAACTTTCCAGACAATGTAAGTCGTTGCAAACATTATTGTGCTGATTAAAACAAATGAAACGACAATGAAAAAGAGTTCTGAACCCCCTGGAAATTGAAAAGTCCACCCCTCCTTTGGCAACCCTCGCTTGCTGTCATCAAACATGTTTTCAGGGGCTTCTGGAAGGCCAGATCTTTTCTTGCCCTCGTCACTTTCTCTCAGGGCATCCAATACTTTCCTGCCCATCTCTGATTTTGATGTCTTTGATTCTGTGTAACGGCTGATAAATCTCGCAGCCTGTAGTCTCTCTCTTGCTGTTAGAGGCGACCTTTTTGGCCTAGACTTTATATCCACCAAAATTGTTGAGCCATTGGAAGCTCCAGAGGTTTGAGGTCCTGACTCCTCACCAACATTGTTTCCTACTGCAGAATCCTCAATTGGGGAATTCACTGCTGACAGCTGATTGTCATAAATTGAGCTCTCAGCACCTCCATGACCCTTCACGCCGGTGTCTGTGACAAGACAATCATTATCTACAGCTGAAACAAATAACCCTCTTCTTCTTCCATTTATTTGTATCCTTGAAGCAAGCATATCCAAGGAGGCGGCCTTTGGTGTAGACACATGATGGTATTTGGTTTGCAGCTTTTAACGGAGAAAAACTTTGTTAAATAATCTCGAGAAATAACAGTCACCAAAAATGTCTAAACCGCATCAATTGAAATAATCCAGTGCATAGATATTAAGGATGCTGGATGGCAAATATGCAAAAGAAATAAGAAAATAAAAGAAATTATAAATTTGTTTTATTTGAGTAAAAGTTAACTTGAAACATTAGAACCATGTCTTTTTTCCCCTTATAACTGATAAAAATAAAGGTCCTTGAACTATCAAAGATCAACATGAAACAGAAGAAAAGCACCAAGCATCACTGATGCAGAAAAATGTACTCGCAATTGCATATCTTGCAGGATCAGGATAATTATATCCCAGGCTCATTTAACTAGAACGTTTTTACGGGGAGGGGGGGGGGGGGGGGTTGACAGAAAAAATGTGCACAAATGGAGCAACTACCTTTTACCTTTTTTTACGAATAGCTTCAATGAACTTTCACGAGCAAAATCACCTTATTTCAAGTGCTAGGAGAAACATTGCAGAAGATTAATTGAAGGAAAAGATTACCAACAACATTAATTTCAGATAGGTCATGTTTCCATGCAGAAAGGGGAAAAAAAAGAGAAGAAGAGTTTTTCATTAAGCATTGACTATACACTTTTTTCCAACACTATTATTCTCCATAAATTAAACGGTTGCTGAAATACTAATAGGAAGTAGACCAAGAAGGGATGGAGAATTAGAGATGAATGTCACAAGAGACTTCATAGTGCGACCAAAAAATTAACTTTGATATCATAAAATTGTGATCTTCATAGAATCTTTAGCCAGACAACTGGAAAATCGTGTTTCATTTTGCAAGAGAATGATGAAAAAGGGTATTGAATTAACTGAATAAACCAATGAGTTGCTACATCAATTCTAATTTGAGGCCAAGATTCCCGTTCAATCGTTATTAGGATAGCCCAATTAGCAATATCATTCTTCAACTATTAATAAATCAATAAATTAATTATTTCTAGAACTCTAATCTGAGTGTTAATTTTTTCAAGTGCCTCAAAGAAGCCTAGGCAATTAGCAAGAAGTACTGTCACAGCAAAAACATGAGGAGAAAAGATAAAAGCAGCAGTACAGTTTTAGTACAAGAACTTAATGAAGAAAACCCAAAAGAGATAACAGTAAATAAGACGGCAAGTTTTGAGGAGCCAAATAGCAGAAAGGAGATTACCGTAGAGTTGAAGCCAACAGCAGAATTTAGAGAAATTGACATCGTCTCCTCCTTTTTACGTCCCGACCTTGTAACATTCAGTAATAGACACAGAGAGTCTTGTGATTTCAGTGAGTCCAGCAGCTGTGCTTGTGCGAAGAAGAGTGGATGCCCTTGTAACCAACCCAAGGAGATTAGCTGATTTGCTACCACCACTTTCTTTTACAAAGCGTGTAATCCACCGTCCAATTCCCGCTTATTAAAATATGTAAACTCCACGCAGGAAGTGTGGCAAACTGCACCTCTATTATGCTGACACGACACTGTCATCGTTGTTACAAGAATTGCCCGGTTCGGAAGGTTAACTTGGCGGCTCATTGATTAATGCAGCCAGTGCAAATTGCATGATATATTTTTAGATGTTTTTAATGATTTTGATATTATAATATAAAAAATATAAGAAATATTTTTTTAATATATTTTTAATTAAAAAATATTTTTATATCATGATATTCAATACATAGGAAGAAACCTATAACTTTTTTAAAAAAATAAGTTGTTTTATGTTTTTATTTTCTAAAAACAATTACCTGTATTTCTTGTGACCATATATCTTGGCTGAATTATGATTTCCAGTGTCTCGATTTCATCCCAATCACCCCCCACACCTTCAATGTAATTTAAATTTCCGGCCTCTGTTCATCTCCGCCCATTCTGCCAGTAATTAAAGAGAATTGCGTGTGAATTTCAATCTCATTTCTGAGATTCATGAAAAACTCAATATTACCTCGGTAATGTAATTTCATTTAAAGCATTCTCATGGAAGCAGAAAGAAAAGTATCAACAGGTCATTTGAAACCCACCAATTGGTACGGCGCCTGCAACCATGTAACACTCTACACTGATGCCCAGGTGTTCATTTTTCACGGCCAGCATTGCGGTGATGGAACCTCCCAAAACTCTCGCCAAAGTCCAGTAAAGTGTGTTTTGATCGGAAGGGGGTTTTCTGGATGTAAAATATACTCCATGTAAAGGCTACTGTTTTGAAGAGAGCAGAGAAGAGCAATTTGCAAGAATTGTGTCGAACATTTTTTGCTCGAGATCAGAATATTTTCCTGTACTTCTCTTTGTTTTTGTACCGAAACTGGCAATGATAGTATTGTTGTTTGAAACAAATACATCCAACATTGTCACTTTCTCGAAACTGGAAAAGAAATCAACAGTTGTCATTACCTCAGTTTTGACTAAAACCAGTCAAAATAAAAATGTATTGTAACCCTGAGGGTGTAACAGATTTTATATTTGATTTTTAGTAATTACAATTTTGACTTTTTTAATTTTAAAATTTATAAAATTAATGAAGACATGCACAAACTAATTTAAATATTCATATTAATAAAAAAAAAATATTATTATTTATTCTTTAATCAACTATTTGATTAGTTAACAAATGTGTACTTGAAAGATATTCCCCTACATCACTTTTTTCTTTTTAATGTTCTCTATTTCATTCAAATACACTTATGAGGATGTTCTCGTATACTTCATGCTTGCCTTCACTCCTTTTCTTTTTCCTTGATAAATAAGTCATTTAGTAAGAAGGAAATGAATATATATATATATATATGTGCGTGTGTGTGTGTGTGTTCTCGACAAAAGTGGGGTTTAAACTTAAAACTTGTGTATTAAATTTAAAACAAATCATTTTACCTCTTCATTACAATCTTATCTTTGAAAGAGTTGAAATTTTTTATCTATTTATTATTTTAGGTTTTTAGTAATCAGATAATTTTCATATCTTAAAACTATATTTTTTTTTATACATATTTTAAATACATCATTCATATCCAAACACCTTTATTCACTAAGAAAAGCTATTAGACCAATAATATGCTCAACACAACAAAAGGAATCACACAACTTGTTTATCAATTATCATAGTAGAAAACACCCTATGATCTATCGATATCCCTGCCAATGATTAACAATACCTGCAAGCACCATCTCTCTTCTTCTCCTTCCTTTCTATAAAAATAAAAAATGACAAATTGCATTCACAATAGCCACACGCATCCACAGGTTGTGTATCCCGTGCGCGTGTACAGCCGAAGCTCGAGTTATTCAGAGCAACAGTCCTTAAAAATGCCACCACCTGATCTCTGGTACGACTTGAGAAAGTCATTGAGCGAGAAAACAACTAGTACCATATGATGTTACAAAAAACACCGGCCAGCAGGAAGAGCCCCAAGTGGGTCTGGTCTAACTGAAGCTCACGCCAACGTTTTAACGGTTGGTTCAGACATTTGCAATCGTAGCGAAACAAATAAGAATTACTAACAATTGTCGGATTACAGTCATGGAATGCAGGAGAAGATGGGGCAGGCCTACGTCCATAATAACATGTGGACATGATTAATGCAGCCAGTGCAAATTGCATGATATATTTTTAGATGTTTTTAATGATTTTGATATTATAATATAAAAAATATAAGAAATATTTTTTTAATATATTTTTAATTAAAAAATATTTTTATATCATGATATTCAATACATAGGAAGAAACCTATAACTTTTTTAAAAAAATAAGTTGTTTTATGTTTTTATTTTCTAAAAACAATTACCTGTATTTCTTGTGACCATATATCTTGGCTGAATTATGATTTCCAGTGTCTCGATTTCATCCCAATCACCCCCCACACCTTCAATGTAATTTAAATTTCCGGCCTCTGTTCATCTCCGCCCATTCTGCCAGTAATTAAAGAGAATTGCGTGTGAATTTCAATCTCATTTCTGAGATTCATGAAAAACTCAATATTACCTCGGTAATGTAATTTCATTTAAAGCATTCTCATGGAAGCAGAAAGAAAAGTATCAACAGGTCATTTGAAACCCACCAATTGGTACGGCGCCTGCAACCATGTAACACTCTACACTGATGCCCAGGTGTTCATTTTTCACGGCCAGCATTGCGGTGATGGAACCTCCCAAAACTCTCGCCAAAGTCCAGTAAAGTGTGTTTTGATCGGAAGGGGGTTTTCTGGATGTAAAATATACTCCATGTAAAGGCTACTGTTTTGAAGAGAGCAGAGAAGAGCAATTTGCAAGAATTGTGTCGAACATTTTTTGCTCGAGATCAGAATATTTTCCTGTACTTCTCTTTGTTTTTGTACCGAAACTGGCAATGATAGTATTGTTGTTTGAAACAAATACATCCAACATTGTCACTTTCTCGAAACTGGAAAAGAAATCAACAGTTGTCATTACCTCAGTTTTGACTAAAACCAGTCAAAATAAAAATGTATTGTAACCCTGAGGGTGTAACAGATTTTATATTTGATTTTTAGTAATTACAATTTTGACTTTTTTAATTTTAAAATTTATAAAATTAATGAAGACATGCACAAACTAATTTAAATATTCATATTAATAAAAAAAAAATATTATTATTTATTCTTTAATCAACTATTTGATTAGTTAACAAATGTGTACTTGAAAGATATTCCCCTACATCACTTTTTTCTTTTTAATGTTCTCTATTTCATTCAAATACACTTATGAGGATGTTCTCGTATACTTCATGCTTGCCTTCACTCCTTTCCTTTTTCCTTGATGAATAAGTCATTTAGTAAGAAAGGAAATGAAAAATAAATAAATAAATATACACACACTACAAAAGTAGGGTTTAAACTTAAAACTCGTGTATTCAATTTTAAAAAAATAATTTTACCTCTTCATTACAATCTTATCTTTGAAAGAGTTGAAATTTTTTATCTATTTATTATTTTAGGTTTTTAGTAATCAGATAATTTTCATATCTTAAAACTATATTTTTTTTTATACATATTTTAAATACATCATTCATATCCAAACACCTTTATTCACTAAGAAAAGCTATTAGACCAATAATATGCTCAACACAACAAAAGGAATCACACAACTTGTTTATCAATTATCATAGTAGAAAACACCCTATGATCTATCGATATCCCTGCCAATGATTAACAATACCTGCAAGCACCATCTCTCTTCTTCTCCTTCCTTTCTATAAAAATAAAAAATGACAAATTGCATTCACAATAGCCACACGCATCCACAGGTAGTGTATCCCGTGCGCGTGTACAGCCGAAGCTCAAGTTATTCAGAACAACAGTACTTAAAAATACCACCACCTGATCTCTGGTACGACTTGAGAAAGTCATTGAGCGAGAAAACAACTAGTACCATATGATGTTACAAAAAACACCGGCCAGCAGGAAGAGCCCCAAGTGGGTCTGGTCTAACTGAAGCTCACGCCAACGTTTTAACGGTTGGTTCAGAAATTTGCAATCGTAGCGAAACAAAAAAGAATTACTAACAATTGTCGGAATACAGTCATGGAATGAAGGAGAAGATGGGACAGGCCGGCGTCCATAATAACATGTGGACGCGCCCAGATCGTTAATCTGGAATTCAATATGCAAACGGATAAACATTTACAAACATGTGATGTAAGCAATACCTGGTCGAAAAAAACACAAGCAGCTAAATTTAAAAGAAAATAGTTGACCTACAAGAAGAAAGATGGAGTTAAACTAAAAACCATTACAGACTAAGTAGGTGCTTTTATGATTTGTATGAAACAATTCGCACCATACTCGGGCTAGCTTCTAGACCGCAAGGGAAAAAATAATATAGATACAGGAAATCCTCAGCTTGCTCTCTACCAGCAGCCAAAATATGACTCCAACCAAAAGAATATTACAACACTTACCCACACACCTAAGACCAAGGAAAATTGGCAAGTTCATGATTTCAAGTACACCTCCATCCCGTCAAAACAAACGCCAAGGAATGAATGAAGGCACCAAAGTCCACAAAAAACCATCATATCAAATGCCCGAACAACTAGTATACTTCTTTTCTTGAAGCAACTGGAAATTTGCAGCTAATTCTACAAAAAAATGGTGGGTTTCGTATCAATAGCTGCCCATTGGTGGCATGCCAAAAGGTGGCATTGGAGGCATCCCCATTCCACCCATGGGTGGTGGTGGAGCAAAACCTCCCCCCATTGTTGGTCCACCCATACCGGGCAATGGCGGCGCAGGCAAAGCAAGAGGAAGTAACTGAGCATACATATTCTGCAACAAATCACATGAATCGATCAATGTAATACCTAACAATAAAAAACCATGAGAAAACCCATCCATGTAGGATGTAAAACCCAACGTTTTAAGGAAGACCAACTCTTCCAGATAAACCCAATTCAAAGATGTTTTTTGTAACACTAAATGTGCCACCTCTGAGACCATATCCCTTTGACAGCAATAGGATGCAAAATAATTACCTGCTGAGCAATGACATCCTTCTCTTCCTGCTCTTTGGTCTTGACTTCATTCTGTGCATTAATTCTGTCCTTCACGAGTTCATCAACTTTGCCCGAGTATTCACGAACAAACTGCAAGAAAAGAAATAAAGACAAGTGAATCATCATGCATAAACTTCAAACTGCCAGGTATGATGGCCAAGTAGCTGAAAAAGGTTGGCTTGCTCATAGGATGCAAACAAACACATGCTAGAGATTAGAGACCCAGCAGCTAAAGAAATCACCTGCAAAAGGTATGGGAAGGCAAAGTCGATCATCTTATTCATCCAGGCAAGCTCAAGGGCAATGTCTGGCCGAATTAAATCATAACAAACAAAGAGGCATGATGCAAAGCATTCCTTCTTGCCCTACACAATCACAAATAAAAGCAGTCAATGAGTCAGAAAAAAATATTTAACAGTGCCCAAATGACATGGCAAATATAGGGGTGTAAGAACAGGAGACAACATAAAAATAACTGATTTTTGAAATCCTAAGAAGTCTTGTCCTTCCCATAAATCAGAACCGTCAAACTCGGATGTTCAAGAGGTGGGAATCATTTAGAGTGAAGTGTTGCACCAAGAAAAGGTAACACAACACCCCTCAGTGCAACCAAGCAAACTCACCCTAATTTTTGTGGAAGGAAAAAATGGACGACTTCCTAAAAATGGTCAGTCAGCCACATCTACAAAAGATGTCATATCATTTATGCATTGCGAAAAAGGTATAGTCTAACACTGCAGTTGATACCTTTTCAATGAAATAAACCAGCAACTCCTCTGCAAGTTCACGATCACCAGACTGTGATGCTGTCTCCATGGCATCTTTATAAAGGTTATCTTTCTTTGACAATGCAATGGATAGCTTCCATCGTCCAGCCTTCTTGTAAATGTATGCAGCCACACGTCTCATTTCAAGAAGCTCATGTTTCTCAACCTGGGCAAATTCGTACCACCATGGATTACAAAGACAGTTTAAACCAATGATGAAAAACAAAAATATCAATACACCTCACCTTCTGTGCAAGGCCTATCTGATCAAAGTTATCATGTAAATCAACGGATTCACGCAATCTTTCATAGTCTTCCTCCTCTATGTAAATTTGATTCAAAGCCTCATTCACGGCAGACACGTTGTTGCTCTGAACTGCAATCATATATGGCTTCACAAGAAGCAAATGACCTGCCTAAAAACCATAAAAAAAAAAATGTCACTTATCAATAGTGTTAGAGCCATCAGAAGAGATTCATGATTTGCTGCTTCTTAAGATAACATGTCATAGCACAGGTAAAAACCTTTCGCATTATGTCAACAACACGAGTATGGTCCACACGGAGTGCCAGCACATTGAGAAGATCATTGATAAGATCAGGATGTTCTTGCAAGTAGAAATGCACGGCCTTATAATATAGCTCTACATTAGCAACTTTGACAGCAACATCTTTGAATTGCATGTGATCCCATGCCTCCGGAGAATGGTTCATAATGGTAGTTGCAGCATTATCAAATTCATCATATTGAATGTACAAATAGGTAAGTTCCTTCCAGTGTTGCTGTTCATCACAGGCTCGGATAAGCTTGGGAATGTTGAGACGGGTTGAGAACAATTTAATGTGCTCCATGAGTTTCTCAGGACGATATCTAGCATACAGCACTCCCAACTCCGTGAAAATCCCCATGTGTGCACGTTCTAAACCTAAACCACTCTCCATGAGAGAGATCAATTCATTGAAGTATCCTCTGTTCTGGTAATATTCGCTGACCTCCTCCAAATCATCCACCTACAAATTCCAAACCCACAACAAAATTGAGAAATGAATGGAACAAATAGGACGAATCAACTTGTTAATTTGAGATAAACAAGATGGGCACGTATCAGTACAAATGCAAAATTTGAAAGAAAGAAAATGCTAAATTCTTTATAAGAGAAAAGTACTGGACATCATGCATTTTCACGCCAAAGAGAACTTATTATTAAAAAGTATAAATGTAAGGACAACTAGGATCTTGATGCGGGTTTAAAATTTAATTTGAAAAGTTTATCAGCAATTCTTTTATCTCAAAGTTTGACTTTAATAGATCCCCACAACTAGAAATAGACTCAGATATTATTTCATTCGCAACAGAATGTTGATAAAAAAAATACCTGTATAATGATGTTAAGACCACATATCTGAGCCAAACGGAACTCCTCTGCATCAACACAAGCAAAGCAAACTTCCTTCCATGTCTTCACACTGTTGGCTTTCCTAGCTGCATCAACAGCACTTTGGAACTGTTTCAACTTCACTAATGTGATTGCCAATTTGGCCCAGTTTGCTATAAATTGGAATATTATTCTTGCAGCCTCGTATAGAGTTTCGTTATATAAGCGATCACCAACATTTTGGAGATTAGCGACATTAGGCATGAGAATGAACTCCTCAATGTCACTCAACTTATCAGTCTTCGCATATGCAAAAATAAGCTCACTGTCCCCCTTCGGCTCTTTTGCCTTCTGCCTAACCATGAGAAGGTACTTCACCAAGTCATGATATACATCTGCATCCTCAGCAGCACGAATGACTTCCAGGAATTGAGTAGCATCATCTGCACGTATAAATGACTCGATTGCATCACTCAAGAGCCCCTCTTTGAGTTGGGCCTTGGCCACCTGGCTCCAAACAGCATCTTCTTCAACACGGAATGCAAACTCCACGGCACGGTCAATGCTTTGGATGTTATCCAGTAAAACATTAACAGCCTGAACATTCAAGTTGAACTTCTTGAAAATTGCGAATGCTTCCTCGTAAAGCTGAGCTTCAACTGCCACTTCCCCAACAGCAGGTCCATCAAAGTTATCTAATCTATTAATATAATCCATAACCCTTGAAGGATCTGCCTTAATTGCTGTCAAGATAAGTAAGTTTTGAAGATTGAAATTTCCACTGAAAGCAGAGTTTTGGAGAACAATCTTTTCAAGAAGCTCGATCAATTCATGGGGCAGGTCAGCTGTCATGAAAGCTTTAACAGCAGCAGAAACTTGTTCTGGGCTCTTGCTTTCTGGCAAAGCAGTGGATACAACTTGATCAATAAGCTGTCTGCGGTATTCATTTTCAGGATTAAGAACCTTCTCCCAAAGATCACCATCCATCCTTTCAACCACATATCTGAAACCATAGTACAAGTATATGAGCATGAGCATGAGATGTTCCAATTAAAAAAACACACCAAAAAAGAAAAAAAGCTGAACCCAACCAACCTTGCTTGCAACTTGAACAAAGAGTTCTTATTTGTGACATTGATGAGTTCTTCATCACATTGTCCTCTCCGGTAAGCCACAACAGCAAGGGTGGGATCACGTTTCTCACAATACTTGCCCACAACCCGGGAATCATAGTAAGGATTGGTGGTCAGGAAGTGTTCTGGGTTGTTATTGCTATCAATGATGATTTTACCAAGTGCGTTGTGAACATGTACATCTTGGCTTCCCTCACTCACAAGATGTTCCAAGAACTGAGTAAGCAAACGAAGTCGATTTCTGGAAACCACAAGCAAAGAATTAGAACAATAAATAAAAAGGAACGATGACCAAGTGTCAGGGGTAGACAGGGAGCTACCTCTTCTCACATTCCTCCACAAGGGGCTCAACTGGAAGCAAAGAACGGACAGAAAGAATAAGACCCTTGATAAAGTCTTCAGGGCATTCATCATCTAACAGCTGCCCCACAACTAGAGGTGCATTCCCTGGGTTCACCTGTCAAGAGAAAACATGCAAATTTCCGAACACCTAAAATTGAGCAAATTCAGAAGACAGACAATGATTTTGAACAGTCAACATGGCAGGCAAAATACAGCATACCTTTTGAACATAACCTTCTATATAGCGAAGCATGTTGTTTGAGTAGAGGTAGTGAGTGAGATCAGCAACAAAGCCAAACCGGTCACAAACATTAATCAAGGGCCTTGCATCTGGAAGCTTGGCTTCCATTAGAAAGTTCTTTGTCTTTTCAGGATCATAAAAATTTGATTCCCTAGTAACACGCTCAACCTCCTTTATCTGTCCTGTTCTAGCAGCAGCCTCGATGTATTTAAAATGTATATCTGGATTCTCACTGCCCCATAATTCACAGGAAAAACGAAGATCAAAAATTTAAACAACCAGGTTAACATTGGGGGGTAGGAGGGGGGTTCTGAATAACTAGACATAACACCTGGAACTCAGATATGACCCCAAGAAAAAGTACAGCCCTTCATATGACTTGAATTGCTCAAAAAGTTTAACGCAGGCATCAACACCCAACTGCTCACAATACTCCTTGGCAGTCTGCACAGATGCACATAGTTGGCATCATAATATGTGAAAGCTCTTGACAAGCAACTCAAAAGAAACATGATGTACCTGAACAATTATCTGAAGATTTCCTCTTAGATTGACCAGTAAAAGATCCTTCATGCATTCCAAAGCCCATTCTCGTGAAAGAGTTCCAAAAAACTCAACAAGAGCCTGCAAAGAACAGCACATTTTCATAAGAAGCTTGCCATTTCCAATCCTGGAATAACATGTAAGAACTTGACAGAACACACCTGTGGCTCTATTGCATGTGTATTCACAATCACACGTTTAATATCAGGCAACTCCGTATAATGCTGCAGAGGAGGTAAAAATTTTACTCAAGGGAACAGCAATAGTTATGCATGGAATATGGAAAAAAGAGAAGCCATTACTTGCAGGGCTCGGATGTAGAGACCAGCTTTTTCACAGAGTTGTGCAATTCGAGGACGATCGTAGTGGCTAAACATTCCATTGGCTAGAATAGCATCGGCTACATTAGGAAATGTTACCAGATTTATCTCCAGAACCTGATCACAAAACAAAAAAGGTTTCAAAGCCAAACATGGGTGAACATATAGAAATATAAATCAACTCACTCTTGTAAAACCAAATCAATCAATAACCTTTGTTTGGAGGTAACCGTGTTCTGGTAAATTTGGCTTCAAAACATCCAACAGAAAGGCTGTTGCCTCGCGGATCAAGTTCCTCTAAGAAAAGCAAGAACAAATCCATTAGAGTTACAAGGAATCTAATGAATTTATTCACACAGAATGCCAGTATGATAAACTTTGAGGCAATCAAAAAGGACTTTCAATGATCTTCATTTTCTAAAAATCAGAACATCAACCAAAGTGAACATCAAGAACAAACCTGAAGAAACAGATCAGTAATTGTGTTGTAGTCAACTGGACAGCCACCTTCCATTTGGGACATCATCAAAGCAAAGTTAACTGCTCCCTACAGTCCACAATCAAGATGAAACTTTAGTTTATTTAAAACTATCCTGTAAAAAAATTATAAAAACTTTAGTTTATTTAAAACAATCCCGTAAAAAAATTATAAGGCAACGAATAAATTGAAGGGCCAGCACATACAGAAAAAATTTATGTCTGGAACCAAACAAATACAAATCAAACTCACTGGGACACGATACCTGTGGATCTGAACGGAGCATTGCTTGCAGAAGGAACAAATAGTCAGGAGAATACCCAACCTAAAGCAACAAAAGAGAACACAAAAAGCATCAGACCCCGTAACTGATCAAAACCAGTACAATAAGAACAGAAAGAAAGGAGGCGTTCTGAAAAAGAAGTAAAAATGGAAACAATAGGAAACTTCTTATCAATATAACATATAATTATGCTATGCAATGGGAAAAAAAGATGTCCTTTACCTGCTTTGAGTAAATCAAGATTTTGTCAAACTCCCTTCTCTCAGCAAAAGCAGCAACAACTTTAGGAGTTGCCCTGGCTTTAATATATATTTTCAGCGCAAGATCATTATCCACAGTCTACAAAGGCAACATGATCGATAACAAGAGATCATCAAAAACAAGTGAGAACTTTCTGAATAAAAACTGAGGCATCCTATCAGAAGTTCACCAATTAAGGATCCAAAAATCTATTGCAAACCAAACCTTCACAAGGTCTCCCAATTCCTCGGTGCACTCCAGTTTGTCCTCTGCCAGCCAATTCTCCAAAAGGTTCTTTTTGTTCTGATTGACCACAAGGCGGGACAATTCCAACGACTCAAATGCGTTGAGCTTTCCTCTTGTTAAAAGGGTCCCAAAATATTGTAATAAGGGAGGAGTTTGCCCAGGTTGCATTGGTACACTCTGCACATTTAGAATGGATGGAAACAACTTGCTATTGTTAATTTCATCTAAGTCTTTGAATGGAGAGTAAAATTCATGAAGAAAAAACATTGGCATTAAATTAAAACAAGGGGAAAACCTGAAATTTGGCAACTGTGTCAGGAGTTCGGAGAATTCCTTGTGGAGACTCAGCGGCAAGCTCAGCAGCTTCTTTATACTTTGTTTGAGCAAAAAATTCCTTGTGGAGACTCAGCGGCAAGCTCGGCAGCTTCTTTATACTTTGTTTGAGCAAACAGTTCTTGGAAACGCTGGACAACCTAAGATCCCCAAGATAACAAGCAACAGAGTTCTCATCAAATGAGAAGCAAAAAGATAATTTTAGCAAAAACAAAAAAGCATGACTAGAACTTATGACTTGCCAGATTCTCAGCACCAGGAAGGTTTCCTCTTTTGGCGAGATTGACAGCAAGCTCCAGATTGTTCAACTATAACAAAGACAATCAAGTTAACCCAAACCCAAAGAACGTTTTGTTGAGTATCACAAAGAATGAGAAGAAGCATATGAGCAAACCTGGCCACTAACAAATGGCACAATCATAGCCTCGTTTACAGTAGCAAGTAACACCTGGCCTCGCCTATTAATTGCATAAAAACCCCCCACCACTGAAGCCTCGGCTGTCAAAAATATTGGATCTGGACTAATTCTGTTTCTGTACACAGCAGTAGCTGTCTCCAAATCGTAAACAAATAGTAGCCCAAGCTTTGTGATCACATAAATCAAACTGTATTTGTGGGATACCTGACATTTAACAGATTATGACATATCAAGGAACTGCTAATCAATAAAAGGAATTTTGAAAAAAGAGGTATAGCAAATACCTGCATTGCCACAGGAAAGTCATCGACAAAATCAGGAGGAAAGAACAGATCTGCCTGTTTCTTTGTAAATGATGGCTTCCCTGTAACAGGTTTGCAAATGTTAAAACCAGGAATCAATGATTCAGAACTCAGAGATACAAGGTAAAGTAATGGGGGGTCATTTGAAGATAACTGATCATGAAAACAAAGACAAGTCATGCAGATTCTAAACATGTTGCTCAAAAACTACACAAAGATGAACAAAAGAAAGATAGATAAAAGAAAATAGAGAAACCACAGGCATGTCAGTAGTGAACCAGAGAAGGAAACCAACCTGGCTGGGCACCAAGCTCAATAACATGCAACTTCGATGTAACCTGTCCAGCATTGAATGACTTTGTGGCAAAAGAAATGAGAGTGGAAGGGTTCTCATTTCCTGGAACCTGCTCAATACCATACATAGAAGAAAGGACTGTTATGAAAAGGCAATAAATGCAACACGGAAAAAAAAAATTGAGGATTATGTTCAGAGACACCCGTACCTTAAATCGCGCAAATGATGCAGCATGTGCTTCAAGAGCTTGGCTACGTTGTTGATCCACAGAGAAAAGTTGCATGTTCCCTTTAACCAATTGTTGCCTCTGTAAATATTTTTGCAATCGAAACCATTAGAACCATCAAGTTGATAAAAACATTCATAAAGAAATAAACCTCACACACTAAAACCATATAAAGGCTGTCCCTAACAGACTAGGAGTTAAGACTGTTGAAAAAGATAAACAAGCAACAGAACCACTGTGAGGCAAAATGGCAGAGGGAAATAAGCACTTGAAATGATGAAACGAGACAACTAAAAAACAGTCAGAAAGAGTTCTTCCCTAGTTCACACCAGCTCAGTGAAGCAGCCTGGATACCAAGACCACAAACACCCCAGCCAGAGAACTGGTCCCTATGTTGGCTAGCCCAACCCCACCTAGTTCGATATTAAATGAGCTCCACATCAGAAGCCCCTGCTGTCCTGAAGATCCAAAATAGAAGTACTACAGCCACCTTTGTTTAACATAAAAAAAGTTTTTCCTAATCATGGAAGCTCTAAACTTCTCCCTAAGAAAATGGAAAGAGATATCTTCTTTAAGAAAAGGACATCATGATTTAACCGATGTCAAAAAAAAATTAAAAATTAAAATAGACAGCATCATACCTCAGGTGAACCAGGAGCAATTCCAATCAAAACCAACCATTTCTCAGAAGGGTCACATTTATAGTTTATAATCTGATTGCTTTGCAAATTAGCTGTTCTTTCAAACATCTTCACTGGTTCAGAATCACCTAAATAGAACAAAGCAATTGCATATATTTAAGAGAACAATTTGAAAATAATATTGGCCAGAATAACAACATGAATTAGAAAGCATGCGGGGAAGTAAGACTAAAGACACCATCGAAGAAGAAGTGCAAGATATGCCACAAGGTTAGCGCTGCAAAAGGATCCTGACCTTCAATTGACCAATGATAAACGGAGGTCTGTGTGACCAGGCCCAGCATCTTTGGGGTTATCCACTTCCAAAAGACAATCTAGGCATACAGCAAAGAGACAGTTCAAATAACCAAAATCACTACAGCATCAGTGGAAAACAATACCAACCATCAAATAGCAAGTCACGGGATGTTCCGAGGAAGACTAGAAAAGCTAATACCTGCTCAGGCATCTGGTATGACTTCATTTTTGCTTTCATCTCTATGTTAAATATTTGCAAGTGATCCTGAGTAGTTCCTGGAAGTTGGGCTTTAAAAGAATCCCACAATTCATCAGCAAAAGGAACAAATCTAGATAAAAGCCCATGCAACCATGTTCAAATTGTAGCACAAGGGCGGGGAGGGGAGGGATACAAACAATTAAAAGATAAAGATATGATTTAAAAGCAATCAAAACTTCTCCGTGTTGCTTAATAAACAATTCCTAGACAGACAGGAACCAGAGAAATCTGCATATGACATCCAGGTCTGATTGATCAAATCAGATTAAAAATTCACCATCAACACATTATCATTGTAGCTAGGATAGCAATCAAAACAATGAATGAACTCCACGTCATAGAAACCTGTTTTCATTAAAATACCATGTGCTTGGTTGCAGAATAAAGTTGGATAAAAAAATGAACTGTTAAAAGATACATACATATCCTGTTTGCTTTTAATCTTTGACAGGATGATGTTTGATGTCAAGCATCAATTTCATTAGTTCCTATTGTGGCAATGATTTTTAGCCAGTCACAGAGTTTAGTACCAGAAAAGATGAAGAAAACAATTTCACAATTGATATAGAAGATTTCGTATAATCAAGAACTATGTAAATGCAATATAGTATCAACCTGATGTTAATGGATGACAAACACATTTTCTGGGATGATTAAAGAAGAATCAACGTGAAAAGAAATGGTAAGCAGTATAAGAGTGAAGACACATGATAAGTAATGCGCACTCCAGCAGCTGCTGCCTCGTGTTTGGAGGGTAAAAAAGTGGTAAATGAGTTGGCAGTCAGTCTGGCACATCTAGAGAACGGAGAACAAAATTTAAAAGACAGTATAGACCTCTTGGTTGAGTTCTTTATGGTAGATAACATGCATTTCCAAGGAATAAAAACAAACTTTGTAAAGGAGAAGGACTTAGACCATCTGCTCTCATGCACTGCTATAAAGCGATTATCCACAAACTTCCAGAAAAGAAATGTTATGTATACCAATATTCAATCACAGTAACAGATAAGTGCATGATTCATTATCGACAAATAGAAGAGCCAGATGATTCACTACCTTTCAAAGCAAGGATTCTAGAATTCGGATTCATGAGTGCAGAATCTGCAGTGATAGGCCGCCTCAGCGGTTGCATTGGCATGTGCATGTCAATAATTACAACACTATTTTGCGGAGCTGTTTCACGTACACATATATACTTGTCCGATTCCATCGTTACATTCGTAAACGTAATAAACTGAGGGCTGATACCGATAGACGGTAACTGCAAAAAAAAACAGATCACAAAAAATTCACCAGCTCAGCTCCTCCATAGGGCTGATACCGATAGACGGTAACTGCAAGAAAAACAGATCACACAAAATTCAAATAATTACAGCAACTAAGCACTAACAAGCTCCATAATAATATAATCAATAGATCTAAACATGGAAATAAAGTATCAGATCCTTAGAAACACCGGCTTACTTTTTAAATGTCAAGTCAAGCTAAATTACAAATCAGCACATTTTAGATCCAAAATGGAGCAACAGATGATTGATCACTCTGTTCCTTTAATCACAAGCATGCATACTTCAGTTTGATGCACAATTACTTATCTAAACTGAGCTTAAATTCAGAAAGAAATGAAAAATGAGCGGATAGACAGAAGCAGGTGAAAGAGTAGTTACAGTTAAGACTTCTTTCATCGTGATCGGGGCGTTAGCTGCCGCCATGGTTGCTGATTAGATCGACAGCTCAAAATCAGCTAATCAGGTCTGTGATTGAACTTGAACCGTCGACTTGAGAGTCAGCAAAGTTGGGGATTCAAATCGCTGCAAGGTCTAGAGCAGCGATTAAACCCTGGAATATTCTTTCAGAATCAAAAGAAAAGAAAGAGAGATCTAGAGGAGAGGAAGGGAGGGGCGTCACTGCGAGCTAGATGGACTAGTAAGAATGAAAAGAAATGGAATGTGCATACTTAGACAAGAAGCAGGAGATCTCTCCTGTTCAAGAAACGAGAAAAGGACAGATTAAAAAAAAACAATCCTGCTTAACGACGACAAGACGTGTTATGATGTGCGTTTTGGTTAAAAAAGAGTTAAAATTCTTTCTAGGACTTTTTTTATTGGCATCAGATTCGGACCTAACCCGTGAGTCCATGACCCGACCCCTCTTGTTTTCGCTTTTGGCTTGTAGGCGCATGTGGGCATGATGATAGGTGAATATTAAGTAATATAGATTATGTCCTAAGATTTTTCTATTAAGCTTCTTAAATCTTAATGGCGATTGAGTTCATGGGCGGGAAAAGGAAAGGACGGTTGGGTTCATTTGAACTGGCATGGATTCTCAGGGAGAAAAAAACAGAAGAAGAAGATCTGCCCAGAATTCGTACAGAGTATGCTATGTCTTTCGTGTATATTGCATTTACAGCTACGTTTTTATTTGATACTAGATTGATAAACTGGAGGTTTGAATGGTTGGATAGACTCTTTTCTTTTCTTTTCCTGATGGGGTTTTTGCTTGAATTGCTTCAAGCTGCTGAAGAGATGTTAAGTTCTACTCCAGCAATATACGGAGTGCCGTATAATTGAGAATAAATGTTTAGCTACGTCGTGTGCATTAAGTACTTGTCCCACATCGTATGTCTATTAACGACTAGTATCGATTGGTTTCTTTTTATGCCCCACGATAACAGAGTTTTAGATCATGCCGCTCGCCGCTCGTCAGATATAGTAAAATATGACAGTGCCAGGAAGAATTAAAACGGAGACCTCGCTGCACTTCCGGCGACCACCTTTGGACTTGACATAAAGCCATACCAAGTTGATTGCATGAGAGCATCATGCGTGGATGACGTGTCGGAACTCATTTTCCTCCTCTGCCATCCTCTTTTTCCTTCAAGTAAATTTCGTTCGATTCATGTTGGAACCCACCCCCGTGCAAAGCGCTTTACTTCCATGGTTAAAGAAAGTTTTGCAAAAATATGAGAAGCAAGTTTCTACAAACAAGGGAAATTTTGAACTACTAGAACCACTGGGGATTAGAATTATTATTTTGACAAGTTAAAGGAAAAATTGTGCTCCTCCTCCTTGAGATTCCAGCCTTGTCCGCTGCCATCATCGGTATTTAGTATTGCACAAAAGGAGGTAAAGAATTTTCTTTTTTTTTTAAGTGATGGTGGTTTGGGTTCTCGGTGTCCGTCTTGATCGAAATTTACTCTTAGAAAGAATATCTAAAACTCGAAAGAATATATTTTTATTGTTATTATGGCTGGTGTTTTTAATTTAAAAATATGTTAAAATAATTTTTATTTCTTTTTTATTTTTAACATTAATACATTAATTTATTAAAAAACATAAAAAAAATGTTAAAATTTTCAAGAAAAAAATATGCTCTTGAAAATTTATATAAAAACAGAAGCTACGCGCTCGGGTTCTTAACTGTTAGGGGACACATCTCTCGTTTGCGACGTTTCTGCGTTTTGTGTGGAGTCCATACTTGGACCGTGGGCTTGACTCTATTCTCGTACTGAAAGCGTGTTTATCAACTGTGTATTTTCCGATGGACTTCGCCGATGCCTTGGGCTTCTTAATCCTGGGCATAACAGGTGCAATGCTAATTTCTCTTTTTTTCCATGGCCCCTGCAAAGATGCCACGGAAACTGCGCGGAGGATAGGGCGGAGTTCTTCTGATTTCACAGCATCACACTCGCCAGACGCAAAAGATTGAAAATAAAATAACTTCTTTCACTTCACTTCAAAGCTTGCCCGTGATGCACTTTTCTTCACTTCAAATCCTGGCGTCAGTTCAGCAAGAGCAGCTATGGCTTGTTATTGTTAACTCAGCCCACTCAGGGGTATGAAGGAAATGTAGCAAGGGAATGAGAATGAGTGATGGTACGGTCCCATTCTGCCCACCGGCGTCCAGAGTACGTCCTGAGATAGAGAAGGCATCTTAATTTTACCTTCTACACTGGAATCATTGATGCTTGACAAAAACCTTAGGAGCGTTAATGAGGTGCACGGAATGTCATCAAGCGAGGCACATGTGTCCTCAAGAAGTTCATTAACAATAACTCACCAAAAGAACAAAAAAATTTCCTGTACAACTACAAAATCAAAACTCAAACAGCTCTTGAGCATACTGGAATGGTTACCAAACCATCCTTGCCTTAATTCATTCTTATTTAAATTTAAGGTTATCTAACTTTTTTTAATTTCAATTTGAATTTGCTTTTCTCTTCTATTTAGGTATGGTTTCAGGCTATATAAAAAGCAACTGAAAAACTTTTAGGGATTTTTTAATAAGTTATATGAGAATGAGACAATTTCGAATATGTTTTTATGGAGGCCGAGCAACCTCGAATGCGCTTGAAAACTATTATTTGTCTTTTTTTCAATTAGTTATTTGTAATTATTTTTTTTTTATTTCTATAAAATTACTATTGATATCAACATGAATTATTATATTTGTTAGAATTGATATCAAAGCCAGGGGAGCCATGGATCTTGAAACCCGAATGTCACAGCTAAAAAAATAGCTTAACAATTACAAAACATGTCAACCCATATATCATCTTATTTATTTATTTTTGTTTGATTTACGTGGGGTGGCCGGGTCAGCTTACGCGCACCACGACTAATCCCCACGGCCCACTGAATACCCTGCAAACCCAGCAGGCAGGTAAGGCAGCGCGGGGCTGACAGGCATGCAACTTCAAGGCTCGAACCCGTGACAGCAGAAGGCGCAAAGCGCCATTCCACCGCTGGGCCGTTGCCTTGGGTGCAATATATCATCTTATTAAATTAAAAGGAAGGGGGTATTTCAAATATATTCATAAATTATCTTTTATTTATTTTTTCAATTAGATATTTGTAATTAATTTCTTTTAATTTAATAAAAATACTATTGTCATCGACCTGAATTACCAGGATTATTACAGGTTATTTGTCGTTGTAGCATGATACATGACTTCAACTGAGATGTTCATTTTTCAGGTGATGAAAGGGAAAGGCTAAACTTCTTACAAACCTGCTGCTCTGTGACTTAGAAACTGGTATTCAATTGATATTCAAGCCAAACAAATAAGGCTGTGATTGGTTTCAGCCTGCGGGGCAGGAGCTGTTGCAAAACTTGAATGCCAGCATCCTGCTTCCGAGACACATACGAAGATCATCTGCGATTCTGTTACTGTGCCATGATGACAGTATGATAGTACTCGAACCAGGAGAAAAGAAAATTGTAAATTGCAGTAGCCTAACAAATTTTAATGGTCTACGAACCGAAATCATTGTGATAGCAAGCCCCCTCCACGTGCTTAGTTTTAAGCGAAAAAAAACACTTCAGTGATCAATTTTTAGTGTAGATTAAAATCCACAGGACTAAACCAGCTCAAGTTAGAGTCTATATCCAATTGATAACCTGGAGCCCCGTTGCGGTCATAATCCCTCGGCAATGAAGTAGATAATTGCCCGAGCAAGGACAGGAGAAAGGAGGGTTCATGATGTCTCAAAAATCTATGTAGTATAGGAATAGATTTCCAGGTTAGATAACAACCTTTGGATTCTTAGCTAAAATAGTTAGTAACTTGATAATTATAGGTAAGGATGGATTGTAATTAGTATTCGGAAAAAATAACTTGTGTTAAAAAATAGATGGTCAAATTCTGGTAAACATTCAAAAAAAATATAATTATTTTTTAAATTTATTAAAAAAATTATTATTTTTCTAAATATGTTCACGAGTTGACACATTATCAAATATAAATATAATAACGGTCAAGTTTAGCTATCACTTGACCTAATATTTTAGAGCTTAGCATTTTATCAAACCCAGCATGTTAAACATGGCTAGACTGTATCAAATATATTGTGTTTATTTTTTAAAAAATTTATATTCATAATTTTTTTTGTTTAGTATTTTTTGGTAAAAATATAATGGTAAAAGCTTAGTTAATCATGGATCAACTCTGAAACTATTGTTATATGACTATGAAAGATTTCATAACTTTACTCGTAGAATTAATTAAGGAAACAAGGAGCTCGGTTTGTGCCTAAGGGCCGAACCAAGCGATGCTAATTATAAGTAGTCCCTGCTGACATTCCACATTCAAGCATAGAATTATTGAAGAGCAGCAAAAGTCTTCCATGGCTTGCTAGTTTAATAGTACAAAATCAATCAATTGCTAGATATCAAATTAGTTACCTTTCCAATACTATTATTAACATGTACACTTATTATTATTAATACGAAGATTCAGACCAATTTATATATAATTAATAACCATGTGAAATTTTTGTAACTTTAAAGAAATTCAAAGTTGTGATTATTAGATTAGAAAACACATTTAAAACCTAACCAGTTAAATTATTTTTTATATTTAAATTAATTATTTATTATTTATTATTATGAGTGTCTCAATTAACTGTCATGTATTTTAACTAATTTTATAAATTTTAAAATATTATACAAGTTTTTAATAACTCTAAAAATTATTATAAAACTCAAATTATTGATAAACTCTAACCAATTAAATTACCCCTAAAATTAGTTCTCTCATTTAACCAAATATGATTGACATATCTCTCATTTAACCAAATATGTTATGCAACACACTTTTATTATATTAAAAATGAGTACTTTCAAACTCAAAATATACAGAAAAAATATTATATTTTTATTATAATTGTTTGGCAATGTATTTAAAAGTATTTATAAAAAAATTAAAATTTTTTATTTTAAATTAATATATTTTTTATATTTTCAAATCATGTTAATATACTAATTTTAAAATTAATTTTTTTTAAATAAAAAATATTTTAAAAAATAACCACAAACTCCAAATATGCATATATAATTAGATCAAACAATACTGGCTGCTCCAACGCCACCAAATCAAGGAGAACTGAAACGGGATTTGACTACTAGTTCAGAACTGAGAGCATCGGCACACCACAAATCAACAAAAATATCTAGAAACCACACCCCAGTCAAAATGGCATCCAGCCTAAAAGAAACGCTTGGAAGACGAACACAGTGAGCGGGCGGCTGCCAGACAAAGACTGACCTTGTCCAATAACAAAACAAAAGCACAGGCTCCAGTGGTTGACTTGCACCGCAAGATGTAAAACGAACTTTTCAAAACTTTATAAATGGCAATTTGAAGGGTCAACAGTGAGTATCACTGTAGCAGCAACTGTACCCACATGCCTCACGCTATTATTTCATCCCAAAACTAAAGCAGCCGATGTTAAGATATCTACGTTATAATCAGGACTTGTATTAATCTAACATGAATGCATGCATACTTGAGCACTCGAGTACGAGGCTCGACTTCAGTTTTACTTCAATGGAAAACTGATTCAGTTGAACTAGCTTTTCATATAATACAATTTACAGGAACATGACCCTCATATTTCTCTTCCACAACTCCTCTTGAATGCGATCATCTGCTAAACTTACCGCCTTCTTCAACGAACACCCAACTTGATAGTGAACATAGAATTTTAAAGAGTTGGCCTTCCAGCTTCTGAGACTGCAACTTTCTTATAAAAACACCTTGTAGGATCAGCAGAATTCACCAGTTTTCTCACAAGTTCCTTTCCCAGAGGCAAGTTATGGAACAAAGCGATCTAACTGAATTATCATCACACTAGTATCATCAACCGAGCCCCTGCTTAATGACAACTCGACTAGCTTTTTACAGGCAGATAAAGGATCTAGCTTGTCAACACCCACGCATGAGGGGTGAGCTACATCTACTGCCTCCTGATTAGTAACCTGGAAAAGAAAAAAAAATCAAAATTTAATCCATATACGTAATTAATGGCCAGGATCATCCTAGATGAATCTGGAATTGCAAGAATTTACCTTGTCCCAGAGACCATCCGACGCTAAGATCAAGAACTCGCATTCGGGCTTAATCTTTAAAACTTTGGTCTCTGGTTCTGCTATCACCCATCGTTTTAGATGTCCATCTCCAATCCCTCTTGTTACAGCAAGTGACCCCTGTATTCTCCACACACCATGGCAACAATCTACATAACCACCCTATAAAAAAATGACAGCAAAAGAAATGATTTAGCTACGATATACATTAGCAAGTGTTCACTTTCACTTTCTTGAATGGCATGATCACCATTAATCAAAGTAGCTACTTACTAAGGCTTCGATTCTGTCTTTCTCATCTTTGCGCGAAGGTTGGTGATCAGACGTGAGAGCCTCTGCAACCCCTCCTCGACTCATAACTGCACGGCAATCACCAGTATTTGAAACCACAAGGTTGCCTTGGTGTATCAATGCAGTCACACAACAAGCACCACCGTTAACATTTTGTTTTAAAAACTCTTCGTCCGTGGTCAAGTAGCCATTTCTAATTGCTGTTTCAGTTCCCTCTTGACATCTGCTCGAAACTTCATCCATGATGTTTTTATTCAAATTCTCGGCTGCAAATTCAGCTGCTTTTGGCCCTCCATGCCCATCAAAAACACCAAACAAAGCCTGCAACCAAGGAATTATACATTTAATCCGTTTTTTCGTTTCAACAAAAATCCATCATTACAAAAATAAAATATAAGGGTAGGATACCTGTTTAGAATATCCATTAACATCAACAAAAACAGAGTACCGGTCCTCCAAGATCCCACCTCTCCGTCCTCTCTTGCTACAGACAAAATAACCATCTCCTTCAACTTCTACAACCTCCACTTTCTCCTTCTTTCCTTTTGGGGTCTCTAAACCAAAACCCAAAACTCCCGCCACTGGTATATCTAATATTCCCGGCCTCTTCCTCTTCAACAGCTTGTCAGTCTTTGATTCTAATTTTGTCTTGTTAACTCTAAGAGATAAAGGTGACTTTGGTGAGGACAGCCCCGGTGAAAACGATGATAAAGAAGACGGTGGCAACGATAAAGACGATGATGGTGCCGGGGATTGTGGACCATGGATGATGCTAGAGGATGGAGATGGCTTGCAAAATATTGAAGGAAGTCTCGTTGATTGAAATGCTGGTGAGTTTGGAATCGCCAATGCTACAGTGCAGGACATGTCTTTTTGTTTTTCTTTAAAGCTTCAAAAGTTTCCGATTTCTCTTTGCCTTTCTTTTGTTTATGTCTCTCCCTGGTTTCTCTCTTTTGGCGAGGATAGGATGTGATGAACAGAGCCTGTGCCGGTACTGCTGAGATACCTGTGGAGATGTTGAAATGGCATGTGACGGCGTCGTGTTCAGAAACTGACCTGGGGTTGACAGTCGTTGACAGGGGCTCATTTTTCTCCTTGTTTTTAATGCGACGATAACTCACGTGGTCACGCTCTTTTTGAGAGAGCGTGCAGGGATTTAGTGTCTGGCTAGAGTTTGGACGGGTTGATTAGCTGAATTTGCGAAAAAAGAGAATGATGTGTTCTGCACACTCCATGGATGAGGGTGTTTATACTTGAAAATGAAAGGGAAGGTTTTCTTAAGAGGGTGGGTTTCATTATCATTAGGTAAATTTATTAATCTTGACGACTAAGTCATTCAATACACAAAGTGTCCACCACGTTAATCTCTCTGGCTCTTGGTCGGAGACTGGTTCTTTTCGCTTTATTTTTCCCCCAGAGAAAAATAAAAAATAGAAATAGTGCTTTGTTTTCTTCCGTTTTCTTTTCTTTTCTTTTCCTTTTCTTTTCCAAGGAACACGTTGCTGGTTCTGGTTGGACAATATTTGGACATCGATGGTAAAAAATAAAAAAAAATTAACATTAAATGAAAGTAGTAAAGTGATCTATGCTCCCCATGGAGTTAATAATAATTTTTTAAATATAAAAATATAAAAACTATTTTAAATATTTTAAATTCTAATAATTTTTTTATTTTTTTATTTTTTTAGTTTTGCTGGACGAGTCATACCACATAACCTTGAATTTTAAGGCAATTCCAGATTCAAAATCACAAATTCAATGTCCAAGTCAAACTTAATAACTTTTGGTACGAGGATGGTGGCCAAGCTATGTTCGATAACTTTGGATTTAGTAGTTATGTTTAATTATATTTTTATAAAAAAATATTTCAATTGCCCTTTAAATATTACAAACCGGAATATAATTAATTTTTTATTAAAAAATATTTAAATTACCCTTAAAGTGTTCTAAATATAAATTTTAATTAATTTTTTTATAAATATTTTCTTTTTTTTCTGAAAAACATATTTAACTATTATAAAAGTATCATAAACAGAAATTTTAATTATTATTTTGTTAATTTTTCCTATTTTTTTATAAAAAAAATATTTAAACTACCCTTAACGTGTAAAAGATATAAATTCTAATTAATTTTTTTATAAATTATTTTTATTTTTATAAAAAATATTTAAATTATCCTTAAAGTAATCTAAATAGAAACCTAATTTATCTTCTGTATAAGTTGTTTTTATTTTTATAATTTTTTAATGTTTATAAAAAATATTTTTAAATTGTCATTGAAGCACCTAAGTAGAAATTCTAATTTATTTTTTTATAAAATTATTTTATTTTTACAAAAAAAAAACATTGTGCGCGATAACGTGACAAATTGCATTAACAAATCAAATCAATTGAATTATCCAGACCTATTGCATTCTTCATAATTTGTTTCCAAAGACAAGTCAAATAAATTTTGCTGGGACTTCCAGTACAGCTTGAAAATGAATTTCACTTTCATTTTCCTCGCGTGACAAAGTATTTACTATTTACATTATGAATTTCCTTAAAAGATGATGGAGGAGAAAATTCTTGAACTACCATGGTTTATTTAATTCACAAATTTAACCAATATATTAATAATAACAACACTGAAGTAGAGTTGTAGAAATAATAATATCAGGATTAGTGAATTATTTTATATTAAATAAAAGGTCTGGATCAACACAGCTATTCATTTATGCACGAAAAATGGATGAATATTTGATGCACAAAATATTTTGAAGTGATCCGCAAAAGTCGTTTAGATATTTAACAAGTAGATGTGAATAGGTTGTTTTTTAGAAAGTAACATTTCATTTTCCTTTTTAGGAATTTGGATGCATGTGCAAGCTTATTGTTATATATAATTTAAAAAAATTTTAATTTGAAAAATATTAAATTAATATTTTTTATTATTTTAATCCTTAAATTGGTAATCAAACCAGACCAATAACTTCGAGTTTAGTATTGATTATTTTGTTTATAATATTTTTTATTTTCTATAAAAATACTTTTAAATCATTTTTAAAGTATCATAAACATAAATTCAAATTATTTTTTTATTGCAAAAATATTCAAATTACTCTTGAAAAATCCAGATACAGATCATAACTACTTTTTTATTTTAGAAAAATCATAAATAAAAATCTTAATCATTTTGTTAATTCTATTTTTTATAAAATAATATATAAACTACTCTTGAAGTATCATAAACATAAACATTGATTAATTTGTTTATAAATATTTTTTTATTTTTTATAAAAAATATTTAAATTAATGTAAAAGTATCTCTAACAGAAATCTTAATTATTTTATATATAAAAAATAAATAAATTATTCTTCAAGTAACATAAATAGAAAACCTAATTTATTTTTTTTGTTTTGTATAAAAAATATTTAAACCAGCCCTGAAGTATCATAAATAAAAAAATTAAATTAATATTTTTTTATATCTTTATATAAAAAAATTATCATTTCACTGACCTAAACATAAATCTTATTTTTTATAAATTAATTTATTTCTTATAAAAGAATTGAACTAGCCTTGAAAAAAACCTAAACATAAATTATAATGTATATCCACACACACACCGCGCGCGATAACATGACAAATTAAATGAACTGGATTATACAGACCTTTTTTATTCTCCATGATTTGTTTCCAAGGACAGATCAAACAAATTTTGCTGATACTTCTAATACGACTTAAAAAAGAATTCCACTTTCATTTTTCTCACATGACAAAGTATTTACTATTTAGGTTGTGAATTTGATTAGAAAGAAGGCAAGGGACCGGTAATAATAATAGTAGTAGGGTTAATAAATTGTTTTATATGAAATAAAAAGTTTAGATCAATATAACCATTCATTTATGCACAAAAAATGAATGAATGTTTGGTGCACGGGATATTTTAGAGTGACTTGCAAAAGTCGTTTAAATATTTAATAAGTAGACGTGAATGAATAATTTTAGAAAGTAAGATTTCATTGTTTCTTTCCAAGAATCTGGATGCATCCACAAGTTTGCCGTGAAATATGTTTTAAAATATTTTTAATTTTAAAAAATATTAAATTAATTTGTTTTAAAATATTTTTTATTATTTTAATCTTGAAATACAGCAACTTGCCAAGCACTAAAATTATGGGTTGGATGACCATGCTACACCCGTGGTGGTGGTCAAGTTAGATTTAATAGTTATATGTCTGGTGGTTATTCTTGATTCAACGCAGTTGACCCTGACCAAAAAACTTTTAACATAAAAAACTGTAAAAATAATACCCCGCAAAATTACAATGTCATTTACAATGCAAAAACTTCATGTTTATAGTATGGCAAATAGTACAATAAATCAATGTTATAGTATATTTATAATATTTTTCCCACACATTTTAAAATACAATATAATTTGAGATGGTCGGTGGGAGTAAGGTTATTAAACTTGATTTTATGAACTAACATAGTTAATTTATATTTGAAATTTGAGTTGGTAAGTTTTTAATTTGAATCAATTTTAGTAATTACCTATCTAAATTTAGATTCAAGTAATAAAATTGTCCATGTTTCGACAAAAAATCCGTGAGTTCTTCAATGCCTAAAAACTCAAACCTGTTGGTGATGTTAAGTAAATGTTAGAATGAGTCTCGTGGTTTGATAACTTATAGATGCAGAATCATCTCAATAGATTTTCCAATTTTGATAACCTAAAAAAAAAAACCTCAAATTATTTATTTAGAAGGTGTTTAAGAATTTTCATTTGTTTTATTAAATAATTTTTACTTAAAAATATATTAAAATAATCTAAATTTTTTTTAAAAATACATTTTTTTTTTTTTAAGTTGAATCGCCCTGCGAAACTTACCCTTGATAAGATTTTTTTTCGCGATCCACTGCGACGACCAATCAATTAAAATTTACTGGAACACTTTCCCAACATTCTAGAATTACAATATTTAATCTAGCATTTAGCCCCCTTCATCTAGGAGGATGGAAAGTTAAGGGAAGCAGCAAAAACTTCGTGGGATGATTTTTGCTGTTCGTGCTTTTATTTTTTAATTTTAAAAACTTATTTTGTTTGAAATTGTAGTAGTTATTATAGTTTAAAGTACTTTTTATTTAAAAATATATTCAAATAATATTTTTTTATTTTTTAAAAATTATTTTGATATCAATACATTAAAAAGATATAAAAAATAAATTTTAACAATTTCTTTTAAAGAATTTAAAGGAATACAATTTCAACGGCATTTCTAAATAATATTTTATATTTAAGCAAATGAACGACACTATCCCATATTATTTTTATTATATTTATTTGATTGTTGATTTAGGAATTATTCGATCTTACAAATATTTTTCTCACCTCTCACTCTCCCCTGTCAAATATCATCAATACTCTATCTTTTAATAGTTTTCTTGCTTCTCTGTATGATATACAGTATTTTTTTAAAATAATATTTTATTTAAAAATATTTAAAAATATTTTTTATAAAAACATTAAAAATAATCAATTTAATATTTTTTCAAGTGAAAAACTTCGGTGCATCACCGAAAAGAATGAGCAAAAGTTGTGTTAAATATCCTCTTATCGGATGGTATTATGGTGTAAAATATTTTTTAAAATTATTTTTTATTTAAAAATATATTTAAAAAATATATTTTTATTTTTTTGACATAAATATATCAAAATCATTGAAAAATATTTAAAAATATCAATTTAATATTATTTAAATAAATATATATTTAAAATATATCTAAATATAGTTGAAAACACACTATCAAATATGCCATTAGCCTCTCATAGCTCATTTAATCTTGTAGCAACAATCATTTTTTAAAGTTTTTTTGCTTTGAAATACATAAAAATTATATATATATATATGTATTTTTTAAAAATTATTTTTAATATTAGTAGATTAAAATAATTTAAAAATAAAAAATTTATTTTTTTTAAACATAAAACAAACGTACTATTAATATTTTCATTTTTTTTAACATAAAACAAACGTACTATTAATATTTAACGTCAATTTTTTACTCCCAACAAACACGAAACATACGGGACCGGGTCATGCGAGTTCGGCTCGTCATTTTGGGGTCGGGTTATCATAATCTAGTTCGCTAGGGTTTAAGGCTTTAAAAGAACAACCGCACCATTTACTAAAAACACGAAAAAGAGCGGGAGTGAGAAACTAAACGTTTAATGATCCAAAATTTCCATCACTCGCTCAACCAACTCAGTCACAACTCGATTTTGTAAATGGCCGTCAGGGTTTGTGAACTCACAGTTCTTGGAGAGTTCAAGCCATTTGGCCTGATTGCTGAAGCTCTGGACGGTAAACCTCCAGACACCGACCCTGATGACTACGACTATTTCCTCTTCGATCCCGAAATCGCCCGAGACCGCAACGAAATCGACGAAACCGATACATGCGGCTCCGCGCTCAGAGATCGCAGCGACCACGAGCTCTTCATTAGAGGAAACAAGTACATCATACTGATACTGTCTTTTTTCTCTCTAAAAATTTCTTTTTTGGAATGAGATTACCGTTAATTTTAGGTCAATTTGTTTAATTACACGACTCCTATTTTCTTGAGTTATAAGTATTTGCATATCTGATCGAAGTTTGATGTCTAATTCTGTTCATCCTACTTAGCCAGTAATTGATTCCATTTACAGTAATGTTGTAACTAACTGAATTAAATTTAATAGCTTTTTTTCCCCGAATATCATCCACTGCTTTTATTACTATCATTTTTATAGAATTCCCATTTATCTCCTCTCTCTCCGGTGGCTTAATAGGATTATATGGTCTACTGGTGCAAGAGTTTTCAAGAGATTCACGTTGCCCTCCCCAGTTATCATGGTACAAAGTGATCCTACATTTGGCTCGTTATCAGATTATGTTTGTTATAATACCCTTTTACAGTATATGATTTCTACTACGACTTCTTTATCATGTTACAGGCGTGCTGGTGTCATCTGGGTGATCTTTCTGAAGCTCTGCTTTGCATATTGCTTACTGATTCCTTAACAATATATAACATATCAGGTAAGAAGACTGAGATGTTTTTTTTTTTGGTGATAATGCAATATGATATTTTCTTTCAATGAACATTTTATTTTTTCGTGAAATAGTCATTCCTGTTTAGCATGCTATTGCAAAACTTGGTGCATAGCATCTAATTCTCAGGCGTCCCAGGGCATCAACATAATCAACAGGCAATCACTCCAGTTGTTTCAATTACAAAAAAATAAAAAATGCAGCATTTTGTAAACAGAAGAAAATTAATGTTGTTAGGATATACATAATCATTGTCATTTTTGTATCGCCTTGTGCTGTTTGGTGGTGCACTTTTTTGTTTTTGTGTTGACACGGGCCCATGAATACAAAGTGTCGCATATCTACTAGAGAGGAGCATATTGTACTGCTCAGTTTATACATATCTGGTTGTACTTTATCCAGGAATTTTAATTTTTTTTTTAGCCTAGACATTTCGTTGCATCGGTTGAGCTGCTATTTGTTTTCTGAAATTAAGCTGATACTCTCATTCTCTTACTCTTTCTCTCTCTCACACACAGGTGAAGTAGTATCCATTCCCCTCCCTTGTACTATCACATCAATATGGCCTCTCCCATTCGGTTTGCTACTCCAGTCAGCCTCTGAGAATTCTCCAATGCAAAATCACTTCTCATCCCCAAGCCCTTTATTTGGCGTGTGTGATATGTCCCGTGCTAAACGAGAGATTGTGCACAGCCCACACCATAACTTTGGTGTTTTGGGGACATTTGATCATGTGATCAAAGGAGATTCAGTTATAATGTCCTCACATCTCATTTTGAAGGATCTGTTGGAAGAGCCACATGTATGTATAGTTGCTTTTGCTGAATGAAAAGAACAACTTGCTTGCCTTGTCATTTTTGAAGTTATGTAGTTAGGTTCCTTTTATTTTTGTATTCTGTGATGATCACAAACTATACTGCTTTGATCTTTCACAGTTGATGTATGTTGAAGAAAGAGGAAAATTGACCATAATGAAGGATTTTGATGAAAGAGCAATTTGGACTAGCAATCGAATTCCTCTAATGGCATCATACAATAAAGGTTTCTCGTATTGCCTTTGAGTGGATTATTCCATGTCTCTTTTACTTTTATCTCCTTTCTAATGTTATCATGTATAACGTTTTGCTTTATATGCAGGGAAGATGCAGCATTCACTGTGGGTTGCTGAAATCATGAATTCTAATTTTGAAGCTGAAAATGCCAGTCTAAGTGGTGCAGCTTTTGATGATGTATTAGATAAAAATTTCTCCTTCCGTAGAATATGGCAGGGGAAGGGTGCCCAGACAGCTGCTAGTAAGGTGCCTTTCATCAGTTCTTGGCACCTTATGGTTCCGGAACTTAGTCTGTACCTAAGTCTAATGAAATGAAAATAAAACCCTTACAAAAGCACAATTATTCTTTTCAACTCATTTTTTTAACCCCTTCTTTCTTCAAAAATCAAGTTTGGTTGAAGATATTTCGACTACCATGGTTGGAGTTGCTCTTCCAAATAGAGTTTGCCTCCAATTTTTTGCCATTATTCTGAACTGGTGTATCTGACCCGTGTTTCATTCAATTGAGTTTGATGTCTATCATACTATTTTCCTTCTGGTAATTTATGATATACGGTGCTTACACAATTTGTTTCCTTTTCATGTTAAAGGTTTTTCTCGCGACTGACGATGATGCTGCTCCTGTTATTTGTTTTCTTCTTCAAGAACAGAAGAAGTTGTTGTCTGTAAAGCTTCAAAGTCTTGAAATTAATAATGAGATTATTTTTGATATCAAACCTGATGTGAGCTGGAGTGTTGCTGCAGTTGCAGCTGCACCTGTGAGTGTTACACACCCAAGGTAGAGTTGGCCTTTCTTTTCTGTCTTTATATGCTTCAACCTGACCAGGTCATCATCTTTTCTTATGAAATCACGCTTTTCCACTTTTGGCTTCTCTTTCTTTTGCAGAGTGAAAGTAGGACTCCTGCCTTATACAGACACTGTTGTTTTGGCTCCCGACAACTCGCTTCTCCTTATTGTAAGCTGCATGCCCTGGTGGCCTGCATTAGTCTTGACATCATAATAATCTTTTTAGCTTTTATTTGTTTTTCTATACCCCTTCATGTAAAGAGCAACTTTTTGTCTGTTTGGATGCTTTCTCCCTGTAATTTTCTTGTGTCCAGCATAAGTTGATAACTTTTCCTCTGTATTTCTGGGATTTCTTGCTAACATTTATACAGATATTCAATCAATACTGCCATCTACAATTATTCATTTCAATTATTATTATTATTATTATTTCTTGTTATGCCAAAAAGTCAATAAATTTTTACAGGCAGTTTTTAGTTTAAAAATGGGTAGTAGCGTTCCCAACCAGAAGTTTGACTCACTTTCCCTTGATAATTATATAGCTTCAGAGTTTGTTTATGAAGATTGTTAACCAATTTCAACTGGCTGGGTTTGAATCTTTTCTTTATACTAGCAGCTCTATTTGTTACATGTCCAACTTGTGTGTGTGTTTTTCAGTACTTAAAATTTTATAGGAGAAATAGTTCCTCTGCACTAACCAAGATTCCTTGTGTACGATAAATGTTATTTAGTAATCTCATCATTCTTAGTAACAGAAAGCAAATTTAGTTTTCTTCTCTGAGACATTCTTTTGATAATATTTTTAGCTATGAACTGCACATTGCTTGCTCTATGAACTGCACTATGTTTTGTCTATCAGTCTATTGATAATATTTTTTGTCAGAGCAGTGATGAGTGATTTGCAAAATCAATTCATGTTCTTTTCTCCATATGATTTGGCTATATGGGTAATATTAACTCACATGTTATGTTGCAGTCAGGGAAGCAATTATTGTGTAAGTATTTGTTGCCGTCTTTTTTTGGAAAAGGCCATCTTTCACATAATTTGGAATTCTCAGAGACTGCATCTGTTCCGCTTGACTCAAAGATTTTAGGATTGACTGATGCAGTGGAGGGGCGTGTTAATCTAATATTAAATAGTGGCCAGGTTTGTTAATATGTACACAGAAAGTTCTTTTTTGAGCCAAATCTGGTACATTTATCACCAATTACCATTGTTATTGTCACCACTTTTTTTTTTTGCATGCTCGTCTGCTTTAATGTTTCTTGTTTAGCTGTGCTCCTCTGCAACTTTTTTTGTTTTCTTTACTTTTCTCCTACCTATATGCTGTGCATTTTGTTCTGGATTATTTCATAATTTACAGTACAGTTTCATACAGTCCCATGCTGGTAGAATGGAGTAAAAAGATTAAAGTTCACCTCACATTAGTTTGGGATTAGTTTAATTGAGTTGGTTGTAGCTTCATATTGCTAATAGCATGTTCATGCTTTTAATAACTTGCAATAGTGATTGTTTTTGTTAATGAAGTTTTGCAATGAGATCTATCTATACAGTAACAGTATTTAATTATGCAGATTAGCTAATTGGCCGACCCTTTTAATTTGTTCTTACTATCCACCAGAATTTTTAACCTTCTACAATTCTGTCAATCACACTTACTCTGTTAATAATATTATACCCTCAATTTTTTGTTTTCAGATGATTCGATGCACATTACGAAGAAGCCCTTCATCTTCATTAGTTAATGATTGCATCACAGCAATGGCTGAGGGGCTCAGTTCTGGCTTCTATAACCATTTCCTTGCTCTTCTCTGGGGAGATAGTAACTCTGACTATTTGTCTAGGGCCAATTCTAGTGTTGATTCTGAATGGAACTCATTTTGTAATATCATACTTCAAATGTGTAGGAAGCCTAGTGCCACTTCTCAGAAGCATTCAGACTTAGAGCAGCATTCATCCTGGGAGTTTCTTGTTAACAGCAAATTTCACAAGAACTACCATAAACTTAATTTTATTTCTAGGGTTTCTTCATCAGAATTGTCCTTTGATCCGGAGAAAATGGATTCCTTTGGATCAAATATGGAAGGTAATCGAAGTTCAGAAAAGTCATTTTACTTTGAGCTATTACAGGAGAGCTTGGATTGTCTACATGCATTATATGAAAGTCTGAAACTGGATAAACTTCGCAAACGGTAAGTCTAGTTCATTATTTAGACTATTGTTGCAAACATTTTGAGTCTATTTAAATATTTTTTTGAACAAAGACATTCTGGTATAGTTTTCTAAGCTAAATGACTCACTAAAGTTTAAATTGCATAAGTAATCTAAGGCTCAACCTTTTCGTTTTATTTGTTTGATGTATATAACTCAAAAGTTTCGTTAACATCTTATGCCTAGAATGTTTGCTTGTAGGGACTTGGAGCTTGTGGCAGTTCTTTTATGCAATATTGCCAAGTTTCTTGGTGAGGGAAATTATTTGGATCATTATATTCGTGATTTTCCTGGTCTGATTTTGAAAATTGGGACATGTGAGATGCCTTTCTCCCAGAAAACTCCTCCTAGTTTATTCAGATGGCTTGAAAACTGCTTGCAACATGGTTGTAGTTCTGCTAATACGGATGATCTTCCGCCTTTAATTTGTAAAGATGGAAACTCTGTTGTGAGCTGGGCAAGAAAGATAGTTTCCTTCTACAGTTTATTATGTGGTGGTAAACAAATAGGCAAGAAGCTGTCATCTGGTGTTTACTGTAATATTGCTATGGGTTCATGTTGCACTAGTGAGGAGCTCACGGTTTTGGCAATGGTTGGGGAAAGATTTGGTCTGCAGCAGCTTGACTCACTACCATCTGGTGTATCCCTTCCTCTGCGACATGTAAGTTGATTATAGTACTTTGCTGGGTATGGGAAGCTATGCGAGCAAATAGATCCATAGAACTTCGTAAATTCCTGTATTATCTTTTGAAATGGTAAAGTTCATATTGTTGTGTAGTGACCTAGCAAGTCAAGTGAAGGTAGTGAAAAGTTGGGATATTATGTCTAGCGGCAGGTTTATCTATGGAATAATTGTTCAGAAAAGGTGATGGTCCGGCTTTTATCTACACTAATGATTTTCTTCACCTTTAGGCCCTAGACAAGTGCCGGGAATCCCCTCCAACTGATTGGTCTGCAGCTGCATATGTTCTTCTTGGTAGAGAGGATCTGGCTTTGTCTTGTTCAGCTCTGCCATGCAAATCTGGGGAACTTGAAACTCAACCCAATGTGAATCTGATCTCCATGTCGACACCTTACATGCTACATTTGCATCCGGTGACAATTCCTTCTACAGTTTCTGATACTACTGGACTGGAAAGTGCCAAGTTTGAAGATTCAGATTCTGCTGATGGGTCTATGATGGATGGTATGGAACATATCTTCAACTCCAGCACTCAATTGCAGTATGGTCGAGATCAGCGGTTGAATGAGGTTTGCTCTTGCCCATAGGATCAACCATCAATATCGAACTGTTCAAATTATAAGTGCAGGGAAATGATTTAAGATTTACCTAAGGTTTGAAATGCTTCCTGATGCAATTTTTGTATGATAAAGTCTTATAAAAGAAGTTTTCTTAAATTTGACATCAGTTCATGGATGCTATTCAATCATTTTGAATCTGGCAGAGTCTATTAGTTTGTTGCACTAGGTTTTGAATCAGTTTTCTTAAATTGCACTCATGTAATTGTTGCATTATGAAAAGTTCTGTACTCTTCTGTGTTTTCTTACTACCTATTTTCACTTCAACCAGGTTAGACGACTCTTGTGCTCCACAAGACCTGTGGCTATCCAAACATCTGTTAACCCCAGCGCCTCTGACCAGGACATACAGCAGGTATACCTCACTTGCTGTCTATTTGAAAGCTGTAAAATATTTATTTCTAAGTGTTCTAGTAGTTATTAACTTCCTTGTATAGATTGAAATGCTAAATGCTACTACAAGATAACAATGTGTTTGGACGATTAACAAGTTGTGCTGCACATGGGAATTTTTCAAAGTAATGTTCACTACAATACACATGGAGAATTTCAGTACTGAGGATGAGAGACCTTAAAAGTTCCGCAGTCTTTTATTATTACATTGTTCCTGTTTTACTTATGGTTCAGATCCTTATCTTATTGTGTCCTCTTCTCTCCCTTTTGCTTGTGAAGGCTCAACTGTGGCACCTGGCACAAAGGACCACTGCTCTTCCTCTTGGCCGTGGGGCATTTACTCTAGCAACCATATCTACCCTTCTAACAGAGGTATTCTTTCTGTTTTACTTTTTAATTTCTTGGGCTTTTGTAACTAAATTGATTTTTGATGATGCAATCCTGTTTCATATTTAATCTCTTTCTGCAGGCCTTCACGGTGCCAAAGCTTGTTTTAGCAGGTCGGTTGCTGGCTCAACAAAATGCAACTGTATGTTGTTGTTTTATTAAGTAATAAACTTGTAAACTTCTGTTGTCTATGTGTTTCTGTTCTCTTGGTTACATGTTACCTGCTATGTTCTCGTAACTAGCATTTTGTAATGGTTGGGTAGTTCCATTTCTTTTGATGAATCTTGATGAACGAACTTTAACATGCTAAATAATAAAAAATAAATTATTCTGTTTTCCTTGAGTTTGCAGTCGGAGCTTTGTCTCTTTATCATTTTTCTTCTGAACATCTTCTCCTTCTTTCTTATTTTTCTGTCTTGCATGTTCTTTCTTTTGATAGGTAAATCTAGACCCAAATATAAGGAATATACAAGAACTTAAATCTTGGTCAGAGTTTCACAATGCTGTTGCTGCTGGACTAAGGCTGGCTCCCCTTCAGGTTTATTTTTGTATCCTTTTGAGATCATGTTTTTCTCCCCCTAGTTCAAGTTCATCAATTACTCTACCTATTTTTCACCAAGTTTTTCTGCATTATGAAATTCTTAGTTCACTTTTTAATGACGTTAAAATGTTGCTAATCATTTTGCTTAATGTGACTTGCACTTGCTTTAGAAAAAACAGGAATATATTTATTACTCTTTGTTATTGATGTGACATTAAAATGCAGTTTATCATTTTGCTTAATGTGACATGCACTTGCTCTAGTAAAGATGGGCATATATTTATTACTCTTTATTATTGATTTGACTGTTCCAATTTTCTGGTTTCCTTTATTTCTCAGCTGTTTTTCATATTACTTATGTTATATACTATTTTACCTTGAAAAGCATTTTTAGAAAACTTGTTTTGAAGTATTTTTCCCTTTCACATGCAGGGAAAAGTGTCAAGGACATGGATTATATACAACAAACCTGAGGAACCAAATGCGATCCATGCTGGACTCCTCCTTGCATTAGGATTACATGGATATCTGCGTGTTTTAGTGATTAGCGACATATACACTTATTTCACACAGGTTTGACCACCTTTTGCTCTCTTTTTTTGCCTTCTAATTTGCTGTGTTCATAATTTGTAATTAGTGTGCTGACAGCAAATCAAATAATTGTACCAGTTCGAACTTTGGTGTTGAGAGGGGAGTGAGATAGTTCGTATGTTTAAAATCATATTCCCTACACCACTTTCTTCAAGAAAAGAACCTGGTCATATCATTCTTCAAAGCTACCCAAGGATCTAGATATTAGTTACATATTCTATAGCTTTAGCATCATCTATAATCATTTTATTCATATATTTACTGTTTATTTTGTCCTTTTTTTGTCTGGTTTTGCTTCTTACTGCTTCATATCAACAGGAGCATGAAAGTACAACGGTAGGATTAATGCTTGGTCTGGCAGCTTCTTACAGGAAAACAATGCACCCAGCAATATCAAAGGTAAAAACCATATGTAAACCTCTTCATTTCTTTTTCTTTCATGATGAAAAACCATATTTAAACCTAGATATTCTGTTAAGGTTCAATCTTCTCTTCTTCATCTATTGAAGTTTTGCTTGCTAAAGTCTTCCTAGCCTTTTGTGTTTTGGATGGAAGGATGCCTTCTTCCCCAAGACAGAATTTCTTTTGATTGTTGATTTTTTTGTTGAATTGGTATACAATTCTGTAAGCATGAGAATCAATAAACTAGCGTGCAATGGTTTCCTGCAGTGGATGCCAATTGGCATCTTAACATTCAATCTGCATCTTTTGTGTCCTATATTTTAGTGACCTTTTCAGATACTAACTAGGGGCTCCAACCACTTAAACACTTTTTAGTAGATGTGACTTTTTCGTGTGGAGAATAGAACATTACATTAAGCATTGCTTTAATATTCTTCTTCTCTATATTCCTAAGTCACTTACTAGTCTAATTCACAAAACTGACTCAATTGCTCTGTGTGGCAGTCACTGTATTTTCATATACCTTCTCGGCATTCTTCTTCATTTCCGGATTTGGAGTTACCAACCCTTGTGCAGGTATTTATCACTGTCTCACTTGAATTACATCATAAAATAATTTGTGTTTTTTTTTTTTTTACATTTGGAAATGAATATTTGTTTCTTCTACAAGGAAGGCAAAGTTTAATTGTTTGCAAAAACTTAAAAGGCGTGCATTGATGCATCCAAAGATGTGTTCATTAGCATACAAAAAAAATTCTTCAGAACACTATTTTCTTGAGAAGCACTTTCCAGACTCTGTTCTAAATTGGTATAAGCTTATTTTGTGGACTTCCTTGCTGTAGTTGGTGAATTCCAGTTTTCTTCCTCATATTGCAGTTGACTCTCTACTTGGTTACAGTTGTTGCTAAAATTGAGTCTTGAATGATTGATCAATTTGCAAAGGTGTAAAAAATAGTCATGAGATTTATTTGGCAGTAGTTGGAATATTGATTTGACCTCACATTCTATTCTGTTGCCTTCCAGTCAGCAGCACTAGTTTCAGCTGGGCTTCTCTATGAGGGATCAGTTCACCCGCCGACAATGCAGATTCTTCTGGTAACTTTTTACTTAATGCTATGGTAGTAGATTCATTTTTTTACTATTAGTTTCATGTATTTCCTTTTCTGCTTAATATGGTCAACCACTAAATTATTTTTCATGACATTGGAAATTGTGAGTGAAGTTTGTATGACATGTGTAATTGGACAGCAGAAAATCATCTATTCTTCATTGTACTCTCTCAAGTCTAGTGAGGCTATTATAACTAGATCCTTTCTGTTTGCCTGTGCTTTCTAAACATATCATCACACATTAGCCTTATTGGCTCAGTACTCTTACTAGGAGTGTTCACAAGTAGGATAAATTGGTTTTGATCTTATATATTTTACCTTCTGAAACTTGTGGTAATGAATATTCGAGAAATGATCCAAACGTTCTAAATTGGTAGGGCCAGGTTAAACAGGATCTGATTTGCTGTTGGCAGTTTGGATGAGTATCTGCATGATTGTTCCTGGCATTGCTAAACTGCATCCTGCAAATTTCTCTCTCCTATTTCACAATCCCAAACAAACCCACTTTGCATATCTTGTAATGTGGAAATCACTAGTTTTTCACCCAGGTTCCATCATCAAATGCTACTTATGTGAATCACATACAACCCCAATTCTAATCCAAAGTCAACTGCCTGTCACAAATGGATAACCATTAGCACTAATAGAATGAAGAAACAACCACCTCCAGTTTCATATTTCTCTTACCCTACTGCATTACTGAGAAAATGTTCAACCAGTATAAAACTAGCATCACCAAAACCAGCCACTGATTTCCACTCCCCAGTTCAGCTCATTTCTCCAATACAAACCACATTCATATTACAAAGAAAACAAATGTATGTTAGGGGCAGATTA
>NW_011499845.1:1899994-1926186 GCF_000495115.2 Populus euphratica | reverse complement strand
TCGGCATTCTTCTTCATTTCCGGATTTGGAGTTACCAACCCTTGTGCAGGTATTTATCACTGTCTCACTTGAATTACATCATAAAATAATTTGTGATTTTTTTTTTTACATTTGGAAATGAATATATTTGTTTCTTCTACAAGGAAGGCAAAGTTTAATTGTTTGCAAAAACTTAAAAGGCGTGCATTGATGCATCCAAAGATGTGTTCATTAGCATACAAAAAAAATTCTTCAGAACACTATTTTCTTGAGAAGCACTTTCCAGACTCTGTTCTAAATTGGTATAAGCTTATTTTGTGGACTTCCTTGCTGTAGTTGGTGAATTCCAGTTTTCTTCCTCATATTGCAGTTGACTCTCTACTTGGTTACAGTTGTTGCTAAAATTGAGTCTTGAATGATTGATCAATTTGCAAAGGTGTAAAAAATAGTCATGAGATTTATTTGGCAGTAGTTGGAATATTGATTTGACCTCACATTCTATTCTGTTGCCTTCCAGTCAGCAGCACTAGTTTCAGCTGGGCTTCTCTATGAGGGATCAGTTCACCCGCCGACAATGCAGATTCTTCTGGTAACTTTTTACTTAAAGCTATGGTAGTAGATTCATTTTTTTACTATTAGTTTCATGTATTTCCTTTTCTGCTTAATATGGTATGGAATGTGTAATTGGACAGCAGAAAATCATCTATTCTTCATTGTACTCTCTCAAGTCTAGTGAGGCTATTATAACTAGATCCTTTCTGTTTGCCTGTGCTTTCTAAACATATCATCACACATTAGCCTTATTGGCTCAGTACTCTTACTAGGAGTGTTCACAAGTAGGATAAATTGGTTTTGATCTTATATATTTTACCTTCTGAAACTTGTGGTAATGAATATTCGAGAAATGATCCAAACGTTCTAAATTGGTAGGGCCAGCTTAAACAGGACCTGATTTGCTGTTGGCAGTTTGGATGAGTATCTGCATGATTGTTCCTGGCATTGCTAAACTGCATCCTGCAAATTTCTCTCTCCTATTTCACAATCCCAAACAAACCCACTTTGCATATCTTGTAATGTGGAAATCACTAGTTTTTCACCCAGGTTCCATCATCAAATGCTACTTATGTGAATCACATACAACCCCAATTCTAATCCAAAGTCAACTGCCTGTCACAAATGGATAACCATTAGCACTAATAGAATGAAGAAACAACCACCTCCAGTTTCATATTTCTCTTACCCTACTGCATTACTGAGAAAATGTTCAACCAGTATAAAACTAGCATCACCAAAACCAGCCACTGATTTCCACTCCCCAGTTCAGCTCATTTCTCCAATACAAACCACATTCATATTACAAAGAAAACAAATGTATGTTAGGGGCAGATTACTGAAATGTCATAAGAAGTCGAGAGGAGAAAACCGCCAAAGCCAGACAGAAAATAAGAGTTTTGTGCTCTCATGGCGTGAGAACCAAGATATCCTCAAAGATGAGGAGATTCTTTGAGAGAGACATAGAGATGATGAAAGAACTAAGGAGATGGCAGATGAGATCTTAGATCTGTGGAAATTAGGTTCCTATTTAAGGTGTGGGAATTGGAATTATATAGAAAAAGGAGCCTGAATTTTTTGGAATGTTCAAAAGATCCAATTTTTTGTATTGGTGTTTCAGGTTGGATTGGACAGGTGTATTTATAATCTTCAATGACTTGATCAGTTGGGTATCGCAAATCTACTGATCAACCTACCCCTTCTCTCAAATAATTGGTGAGGTTGGTTGGGCTAGGATTTGATTGAGTGGGTTGGTGCACTCCCAATTGTTTGATTTTAATAATGTTTTTAATAATATGAACTATTCAATTATGTGGTACTAACTAATTGCTTTGGATTGCAAGACAATGAATGATATAGCCATTAAACCTTAATGTGAATGAAAAGTACTCTTGTTAATGCCCTATTCAGCTACAAGTGTGGAGTGTTATGTATTCTTTTCTTAACTGTCCTCTGATACTCCTCCTCTCTCTCTCTCTCTCTCTTGTGGGTGCACTCCTGCAGACAACACACGCACATGATGCCTTTCAGTTATGATTACATAAATTACTTCTGCAGGGAGAAATAGGCCGTAGAAGTGGAGGCGATAATGTTCTTGAAAGAGAGGGTTATGCTGTTTCTGCAGGATTTTCTTTGGGTCTTGTTGCTTTGGGTATGGATAATTTAATACTTTGATCAATTAAATATTGAGAATCTGAACTTCATTTGAATTACTATGTTATGCTAACTGAAGGTCGAGGTGAAGATGCACTTGGTTTCTTGAACAGCTTGGTTGATCGATTGTTCCAATACATTGGTGGCAAGGAGATGTATAATGTAGGGATGTTAATTCTCTCTTGATGATTTTACTGCTGTTATGGATTCCTATAATTATGTTGTAAATTTGGTGTAACTAAAATGAACACCTTGAGCAATTTTACTTTTGGAATGCTTAATTGAGTTTTTGATTTTCTCTCTTTCCTGTTCTATTCTTAATCAGGAAAGACCCCTTTTCTTGACACCATCAACGGATGAACAAAACCATGGTGCTGGACAGGTCATCTCCACTACCTCTGGCACAGCAATGTTTCCAGGACCTTTTTCTTTTCCCTAATATATTGTTCTACTGTTTCTCTAATGTGCACAGATGATGGATGGAACTGCAGTCAATGTTGATGTTACTGCACCTGGAGCTATCATTGCTCTTGCATTAATGTTTTTGAAGGTACTTGAGTTTGAAACGTGCAACAAATGCGTTTTAGGATTAATAAGGATCATAGGATTCTAAAAAGAAATTCCTGCAAATGGCTGTATCATCTATAAAGATTTTTGGTTCTCCTTGTCTTGCAGACCGAGTCAGAGGCAGTTGTATCAAGGCTTTCTATTCCTCAGACCCATTTTGATTTGCAATATGTGAGACCCGACTTCATAATGCTTCGTGTCATAGCTCGGAATCTGATAATGTGGAGCAGGTAGTGCTAGTCATGTTAATTGCTGCATTTAAGCTTTATCTCTATACGATTAAGACTCTGATTCAAAGCTCACATACCATTTATTCAGGGTGCATCCATCCAATGATTGGATTCAGTCCCAGATTCCTAACATTGTCAAAAGTGGTGTTAATGGCCTTGAAGATCATGTTAATGACATGGATGAAATGGATGCAGAAACCTTTGTCCAGGCATATGTCAATATTGTGGCTGGAGCGTGTATTTCTCTTGGTAAGTAATTGTTGTTTGATCAGATTTGGATGGTTATTCTTCTAAGACTTATTTCCTGAAATGATTTTCATATCAAATGTGATCCTGCCTTTTGGTTCACCAAGGTATCTGCTGTATGGACTTGCCTGTGGCTTTATTTTAAGAAATTGAAGAATTTGAAATTATTGAGCATAAAATGACAATGCAGATGCACAGAGAATTTTTTTTTTTTAAAATCAAAATTTAGCAAATTAAGTCGAAGATGAGCTTCCTGTGACAGATAAAACCAACAAAGCCACCTCTTGCAAAGTGCAATTAAAATCTTGGTTTTGGCTAGCCAAGGCAATATTAATTCATTTCCTCAATTTTAAAGGAAATCACTTTTTCCAGATCAAAAAATCATCTATCCAGAAACTCATGCATGCAGTTTTGTCCTCAATTTTAAAGGAAATCATTATTTCCAGATCAAAAAATCATCTATCCAGAAACTCATGCATGCAGTTTTGTGAGTCAATGCATCCTTTGCTTTAGAATTGATTGCCATTATGAATGTACAGAACTTGCATAAGCAATCAATACAGTCTGTTCAAGCATCTGAGCAGTGGCCTAGGCTTATTGGAAAGTTGGGATCAGCTGAAGCTGGGACTTTCTGTGGTGACTCCTTATTTGTGAAAAATGCCCATTCTTTACATAAAATGAAAATGAAGTTTGATTTTGACAAACAGGTGGCAGATCTGCTGTAAACATTTTGTGTTAAATGGTAAAACTTGAAGAATTGTTGTCACATACTGCAATAGATCTTAAGTGGTACTCAATGATCGTGGACTCTAATGCATAGTTAATCTAGCTTTAGTACTGGCCCATATTTAGTTTCATAAGGTTGTCTTGTGCTGACTACATTCAGACTAAATTGTTATTTATATTTGCTTTTGTTGATCAACTTGACGAAAGGAAAATTGTCCAGAAGACACTGGATTGGTGCGTATAATCTTTAATCATCAACAACATGAAGTTGAGTTCTGGGCACACAAAATTATCATAAAAGTTATATAAATTGAAATCATGGGTGCACATACAATTTTTTTTTTTTTAATTATGTGCGTGGACAATGACATAATTGAATGTCTGTCACGATTATTTTATTGCATTTATCTATTTTGGCATGTTAATTAATGTCAGTCTGAATTTTTTTTTCCCATTGCTTTTCTTGTATTGTCCCCCCCCCCCTTGTAAATCCTGACCATTATTATCATTAATTATGGGCAGGTTTGAGATTTGCTGGCACAAAGGATGGGAATGCGCAGGAATTACTCTATGAATATGCTGTTTACTTTCTAAATGAGGTCCTACATTCACCATGTGTGATAGTGCTGTACTAGTATCTATTAGTTTGTTGATAGAAAAGTTAATGAAATTTTGCAGATCAAGCATGTTTGTGCTACAACTGGAAATGCCTTTCCTAAGGGATTGTCTCGTTATGTTGACCGTGGCACTTTGGAAATATGCCTTCATCTCATTGTTCTTTCATTGTCTGTGGTATGCGGAATTTGATTATTGATGTTGTTTTCTCACCATCCTCTGTAATATAGGAAAAAGTAATTCTAAGTTTGTTGTGTGTTCTTGGAGAGTAGGTTATGGCTGGTTCTGGACATCTACAAACATTTCGATTATTGAGATTTCTCCGCAGTCGCAACTCTGCAGATGGTCATGCTAATTATGGCACTCAGATGGCTGTAAGTTTCCTGAGATTTCCTTTGGCCTCTATGGATCAGTCATATTCCACTTTTCCATCATAATCGATCTGAATTCATTTGTTGGTTAAAAAACATGAGCTTCTCAAACATGCTAAAAACTCAAGGTCATGTGAGCCAGCTAAACATGGTCTGGTTGTACAATGTGGGCCATTAATATGTAAATTTATCTATCTTGGTGGATAAGTGCCCGTATTCACTGGTGCTTTTAGTTTTAGCAGTGCATCTGGAATCAGCTTTTCAAACTATATGGATGGAAGTTGCAAAATTGGTTTTAGCTCCCTGCCTTTAAATTTCCAGTACAGCTTAGCATGATATGAAAGTAAATCAATTTGCAATCACTTCACGATGAAATATTTAAATTATATCTGTGAGCTGCATTACTATCAAAAGAGTTCCAAAATACTTTAGGCTCTTGACTTCCGGGTTCACCAGTGATGCAAGGTTAATTTGATTATTAAGATTGGTGGCTTAAGATAAATTGTGCATTCGAATTCTTCATGTGTGCTTCTTGCTCGAGATAAATGATTTACCATTAAGACTACTCCTCTGTAACAAATTCAATTGAGAGAGAAATAAAGCAGTTAGCTTGGTTTGCTGTATTGTAATTATATATTTTTTTATAAGAAGCTTAGGAATATCAATGAACTTAATGTTTGCCTTTCTGAATTGCATTTAGGTAAGCTTGGCAATTGGTTTTTTGTTTCTCGGGGGAGGGATGCGGACATTTTCCACAAGCAACAGTTCGATTGCTGCTTTACTTATTACTCTGTATCCACGTTTGCCCACTGTACCAAATGATAATCGTTGCCACCTTCAGGTAACATGATTATATGCTATAAGAAACAACTATTATGGTGAACATCATGAAGGATGGAAACCTCCTAATAACTTGTTGTAAGAGTTTTATTGGCTTCAAACAGTAAATTTAGCAGGTGCCAAATGATGCTGCCTGGTCATGGTTGATCAGTGTGTTTTTGGGATTGTGGTACTAAATGTAAAGCTTTGTCTTTCAGAAAATATTTGAAGAAAAATGGCTTGTCAGTTTTATTTAATTGGTAAAAAAATGGCTATTTGGTTTTAGTGTAAAACAAAGATGTTGTGTCATTGGAAGCCCTGAAGTCTGAGTCTGTTGCTCCTCTTTTGTGTCGTACCATCTATTTCTCTTATGGTGTGTTTTTCAGGCATTCAGGCATTTATACGTCCTTGCAACAGAGGCTCGATTGCTTCAGACTGTTGATGTTGACAGTGGTCTGCCTGTCTATGCCCCTGTTGAAGTTACTGTCAAAGAAACTGAACATTATTCAGAAACAAGTTTTTGTGAAGTTACCCCTTGTATTTTGCCAGAACGTGCTATTGTAAGTTTTGCAGATTCACTGATGACTTTATGATTCTTGCTCTATCTTTTGCACTGTCGCAAATGTGCTCTCTCTCTCTCTCTCTTGAACTGGACATGGAATTTTTCTGCTGCTCTTGTGACTGCTCAAACAGATCCACACCTGGAATGGTTTAGGACAAGAACATAGTGATGCAGGGTTTTCTATCCCTGAACACAAGTGATTTTCCTGCCAGGAAGCTCCAGAATGGCTTCTTTTCTTAATGTGTTTAATGTTGGGTGCACTCCCTGAACACAAGTGATTTTCCTGCCACGAAGCCCCAGAATGGCTTCTTTTCTTAATGTGTTGTTTAATGTTGGTTGCAGTTGAAGAGTGTACGTGTTTGTGGCCCTCGGTATTGGCCTCAAGTAATGGAGCTTGTTCCTGAAGGTTAGAGTATGCCACTGCACAATTTCTGCTATTCAATATTACTTTAACATGCTTTATTGATCACTGTTACTAATGGACAGATAAACCTTGGTGGAGCATTGGGGAAAAGAATGACCCATTTAATTCTGGTGTCATCTACATCAAACGGAAGGTTGGAGCTTGTTCATATGTTGATGATCCCATAGGGTGCCAATCACTGTTATCACGAGCAATGCACAAGGTTGTCTTAACATTGTTTTATCAGCATTCGACACTTACCTCGACTGTGCCTTACTATATGTTAGATATCAAAACAACATGTCCTTTTCCAGGTTTTTGGTTTGACGAATATAAAAGTGGGTGATCCAAGTACCAGTGACCATAGTGGACCAGGTTCAGTTACAGTTGATCAGCTAGTCAGTTCCTTCTCTTCTGATCCTAGCTTAATTGCCTTTGCACAGCTCTGCTGTGACCCTTCTTGGAATTGCAAGTAAGCTTGCAGAACTTAAGATCTATGCATCACTGTTGGCTGTGGCATTTTCTTCTTGTCTATACATTAATGCTTCCTTTGATCTACACCTTAATTTTATTTTAGCCATTGTAGCACCACAATCTTGGATCTAGTTGGATACCATAAATGAAATGTCCCAGTGGTGCATCTGGTAGTCGGCATGTCCTTCAAGTTTTGAAACATGGTCCACTTTTATCCCTGTCAAATTTGACCAAGACCTCGAAGTTTGAATTTGGAATTTGAAAATTGAAAATTGAAACTATTGAGGTGTTCCCTGGAAATCACTTGGACTATTTTTTATACAAATCACATTCTTATACTGGGATGGGCAAATAAGTTGTCAGAAAAATATGGATGGGCAAATAAGTTGTCATAGAAAAATATGGATTGCCAAGCAAGGGATATATTTTTGGTTGGTTTTTCATTTGGATGCTTTAACCACATGCAATAAGGGTGTGTCTAGATTACTCCTCTTGGGACCTTGATTTGGGTGAACAAAAAATAGGAAATAGGCTTTGTTCTTTTGGGTAATGAATTAGAGGCTAAGGTGTAGGCTATTGGGACAGCTGAAGAGGCTTTGTCTTATCATGAAAGATTCTTACAATGACTTAGGTTTAGAATTCAATTGAACATTCAGAAGACTGCAAAATGTGCTGGAGTGTTTGTACTATTGGAATTAAATGGCGTAAGAAGTTAGTTTCTTGCTTGGTTTGGTTCCTAAATCATCCAAGGCTTCTTGTATGTCGAAGGACATGTTAGATAGGAGGGTGGCGAGAACTTACCATTGTAATTTCTCACCCCATTCAGAAGGACATGTTAGATAGGAGGGTAAAGGTGGCGAAAACTTACCATTGTAATTTCTCACCCCATTTACTTATGTTTGGTACAAGTTTGATGGTGAGAGGAATTTTAATGGAGGTTTAAATGTAACCTCAAAAGAGGGGTTAAATGTTCACCTAGTGGGGTGAGAGGTAAAGAAATTTTGAGGGAAAAAGTTTGAGTTCTGTGCTCTTACCTCCTTTTTTTTTTTTTTTTTAATTCAACACTTCTTTTCCTTTCTTTCATCTTCTACCATTTTAGACCATAAATATAAGATATATATATATATATATTTTAATCTTTCTAAGGACCAATTATTATCCTTATTTTCTCTACTTTCTAGCAAATATCTTTAACACTTCACCCCTTAATTTCTTTTTACACCCTTATCACTTCGTCCAAAATATCTTACCCCCTTAACATTAGTCATGCATCTATTTGCAGATCTGATGTTGAATTCCAGGAATTTTGCTTGCAAGTATTATTTGAGTGCATTAGCAAAGACAGACCAGCTCTTCTACAGGTAATAATTGCAGGAGATTGCTTACCTAAGTGTAACATACACAATCTCTCTTATCGATCTATAACTTTTTGCATAAGTTGATTTTTGTTAAACCATCATTGCAATTCGGGATTGATGCTTCATTCATGTAAATCTTGAATATTTAAAAGTTCATTCATCCAAGTATTTTTATTGATCCATGCAGGGAAAATTTCTTTCACAGTTGTATTAAAAATTTTAAGTTTTGAATTCTAGTGTAATTATCTAGATAAAGAATTGTTAGACATTAACTAAATAAAATATTTGGAATGCATGATTTATAGGAGTAGAATATAAAATAAAATGATTTTTTAATTGCTAATTCACCATGTAGAAAATTAAGAGCCAGTAAGAATGCATATTGTACTGATTTCCTCGGTGGATCTGTTCTCTTGTAAATTTCATGGCTTCTTTTTTGTTTCTAGAACTAATTTTAATTCAATTTATTGGACACAATTAGTGCCTGTTAGATACTAGAATAAATAAATAAATAAGGCGCCCCAAGTACAAAGTGCTCTGGAAAAAAGTCCACCATATCTAGGTATGTGTTTGCAAGGTGTCTACGGACAGATTGATTTGAAGTCTTTTTGAATGGAATATTTTGCTGAAACGATCCTGCTTCGATGTATTGTCATTCTAATATGGTTATTTTCCTCAAATTCTTGCAGGTATATTTATCATTATATACTACAATTGGTTCAATGACTGACCAAGTTACAAATGGTACTTTTATTATTGGAGATTCACTCGCTTTGTCTAGTTTAAAGGTAAATTTTTTTTGTTAGTCCTAGCATCTTACCTACTAATTGAACTAGGTCATTTCTTCCATATAATTGATTGCATACCATTTGCTTCACAAAATAATGCCTTGATTAAACAACAAAGATCTGGCTGTGACCTAGAATATAACTGCAGAATGATGAGGCACAGTATTTAAGAAACTTGTATTTATTGTCATTTGAAAGTGAATGATATGTGAAACTAACATAAATTCCTGCAACGTTGTATGGCATACTGAGTGCAGATGCCACCTAGGTCATGGGGCCAAAGCTGACCAATGTTTGGGGTTGGTGGGCTAGTGGGCAGATCACATAATTGGAATCACACAAGTAGAACATGCTGAAGGTTGAATTGATTAATTTGTCATTTAGAATTGTCTCATCAGGTTTCCTTCATGTTAGAACTTCAAGACAATCACCATAAGCTGGTATACATTACAATGGGTTTTTATACCTAACAAACTTATGTTTAACATGATATACTTCACACCAACACAACCAACAGGCTTGGCCCGATAAAACTGGTATGATATGTGGGGCCCCAAGAATAGTGAAATATGAGAGATAACATAGGCCATGATGCCAAACTTTTATAAGCCAGAAGATGGAGAGATCAGAAATACATAAAGGCCATTAAAAAATTATTAGGGGATTCCCTTTGAGAATAGAAAGCAAAACTAACGGAGTTTACGGAACCTATTTCTGGAAGCTTCTAGATGGAAGGGTTTGTGCATAACAATACTGAAATAATGTTGTTCTGTTTGCAGCTAGCTTTAACCTATAACGAGGCCCTTCTCAGTGGAAGACTGACTACACCAAGAGGTAGCATTATTCAATCTGTCTTTCTAGGATCACTTAAAAAGCGGGTGGAAGAGCTGCTACATTGTTCAGAGGGATTGAAAATTGATTTTTGCAACTATTTGAATTTTGGGAGATGGCCCAATGATCAAACAGAGGGAGAGAAAAATTCTGTGCTTCTATCTTGGTATCTTCAATGGTTTGCAGTACCATCATCGTCCATAATCAAGACAGCAATGGAGAGAGTTAAGCCCAAGCTTGTGTCAGCATCTTCGGTTCCCTTGCTGCGTTTGTTATTGCCAAGAACTCACATCAATGCAATTGGTGAGATAGATAAGTTATTGGTTTCTCCCCAAGTCAGTGGATGAGGTATGGATGCTGTGTTCTTTCAAAGGAAGGTAAGGAAGCGTGTCCAACTCCACAGTTTTGCAACTTCAGAAATCGTACTTTTAAAATTGTTCTACGTTAGGTTTCAGGAAGTGAGAAACGGGACTGTAGTTTGGTTTCTTGTTTCTTTCGCTCTTGAGCTGTTTCAAAATGCAAGGTTTTGTGAAGTTGGAAAAAGGCACGAGTTCATGAAGAAGTTGGAACTGGAAGTCTTAACCAAAGTGGAACCTCTATGTCATCCAGCGAAGTGGTTGTGGCAGAGAATTGATATCGGCTCATCATGCTTCAGGGAGTAAGTGGGGAGCAACTGCACCTGCCTCGAAACGGAACCTACTAGAGGTTCTCCTTTTGGCACGCGGAGGTGTTTTTCAATGTGAAATTTGTATGCAGATTATATTTATCTGTATTTGTCTATTGTATATTTTTTGTCGTTATTAGCAACATTAGAGCGTACATGAAATCTCCAATGATGAAATCCTCCCCGCTCCCATCCTATATTTCCTTCATTACCTGGCCCCTCGTTACAAAATTCACAGCTAAATTAACGTTGATCTCCAGTGTTTTGCCTCCATAACATTATTAGCATCCAATTGAATGCATAAATTTCTTTTAATGATTTCAATCAAATAGCTGGATAAACTCGGTGCCTCTATGAAGTTTGTCTTGTTTATCCATTTTGCCAACAGATGGGTTTGAATCTCTCACATCACTAGCAAAACTCTCCAAAGTTTAAGAAGAAGAAAATCACATAGGATAGGATTTACAACACTTCCATCGTGGGATACTTTAACCACCAGGTTATGTGTTAAAGATTAGGTGGTCTTAATCCTTCCAGTTACGTTCATGTTTGGACATTGTTTCGGGTATTACAATGGCGTCTGATTTGCCAGCTCTCATGGTTGGAGGGTCCGAATTGGACTCAACTAGAGCATTATAGTCCTGGAAATTCAAGTAAAACAATAAACTGGCCATGTGGGCCGATCTCAAGCAAGCCCTTCTCTACCTGTTCAATGTCTAGTATTTTAATTAATAAGTGATGTTTCTCTTTGAATTTGATCAAGTTATGAAAATAATGAGTCTCATCTCGGAGACTGTTTCTATTATTATTTATTTGCATTGGACATGCTATCAGGATCATTATGGTGCAAATCCAGCCGAAAACAAATGGGATGAGAAAGGACTTGCCAATTGTTCAACGTAGTTTGCCCAATATGAATGTCCTAGAAAATAAACAAAATTTGAATCCATGAAGCTCTCAGGATTTTCCAAGGCTACCAAAGGTATCGCCGACAACCGAATGTTATAGCCAAACATCTCAGCTTGGTTGCTTGTAGAAAAAACTTGGGTCTTGTGAACTAGTTTGTGCAGTATGTTCACAATGTTATTCATTCAATTTTGTCGTTCTTCTTTCTTTCCGAGGACGCCTAGAATGAAGCAGAGAGAACCTCAATTTTGAAAGCAGTGATATAGCCTGAAGAGTCCAAGACTCCAAGCTCTTCATGCCAGGAGGAATGGCAGATTGAACCATACAAATTGCGTCAGAGGCCCAAATCCAAAAAAGTCGATAAGTTCATGATGAAAGCCCAAACTCAAAAACCCATAGTCTTCACTAATGCTTGGACTGGATGTGTCACAGACCCAGAAACGAAAAGCTCTCAACGTTCTTGTGCTGGTGAGGCGCTTAGCGCGTCGCTGGCCGAAATTCAAATTAGATAATATGATTTTTGGGAGCCCGACTAAAAAATCCCCCTAATTTCAGGGCGTTGTCTTTTACTGCCGAAATGCAAATCAGGTGTCAAGATGCATGGCAGCCCGACTACAAAATCCCCCTATTTTCAGAGGGCGTTGTCTTTTACTGTCGAAATTCAAATCAGGTGATGTGATGCTTGGCAGCCCGACTAGAAAACCCCCCTATTTTCAGGGCGTTGTCTTTTATTTCCAACGTATATACTGTACTGCACAGCTATTGAATCTGTGAAAACTTTGGCAAACGGAACTTTTCAAGCATCTTAAACCCTGCAAGGGTTCAGATCTATAAACAAAATAAGTAAAAAAAAAGGGTATTGATATTAATTATGGCAATAACATCAAAATGCTGCACATTCTAGATTTTAGATATATTATTAAGAGAGGCCCCGATGGGTGCTGCTAAATTCAACGATAGTTTTGTAATTATCACTGCTTATTCTTTAAAATAGCCAGTATACTCTCTCCATTAATGGTTATAATATTCCAGATTGATCAACCCTCTCCATTGATGTTGATTTAAAGAGGCCACGCTAGTCCATCTTGAAGAGCAAGCAGTGAAAATATTAAATTTCATAGTGAATTTAACAATACCCTTAAGAGATACACCGTTCACATTTGCTTCAGGATATTCAAATAAAAGGCAACTTAATTCCTCATTTTAATGAGCTGCCAACTATATAATTAGGTGATGATGACGATGAACAAGAATTCATTGAAACACCAATACTAGTATAGAAGAAAACGGCATAGAAATCAATATTGGTTAGTGATGTATGCGTAGAGCAGCTCATTCCATGTATCAGGCAGCCCAGGGACACACCAGTGAACACAGTCGGAATACTTGGCTGGATTTGCTTTCTGCTCCCGTGAGGGCACCTTGTTATAAATAGAAGGATGTGCATCTTTTCTATACTCGGAGAGGGTGGTTATATTGAGAAACTTGATTGGAAATTTCATTGAATGGATCACCTTTTCTGCTATTGCAAAATATCGATGGTCATTGCTACCCTCCAATGGTATGGACATGTTCAGAATTGGAGTAGTCTCTTTCTCACACATAACCGCATCTGCGTTGTTCCAGTCCAAGGCCCTGTAACGCATTGCATTCACTTGTAAGTTGTAATCCGCCATCGCCAATCTTTCTAATTAATCAACTTCAAGAGTTACAGTCCCCATCAAGATATTCCATTTCCAATCCATGTTATTATTATGCTGTTGCTGAAAGGAACAGTAAACTTATTTTTTTGCCTTTTTCCCTTTCGTTGTGCTGTGGACCACGAAAGCCCGTGCTTGTGTGTGTGTGTGTGTATAAACAATGAATTATAAATCTCTATCAAGGGATATGCTTATACGTCCGTTTAGGTGATATGAATCAATTTCAGGCGATAAAAATTGATGTTGTAAGAGTGTGATTGAATTTTAGATGGAAGGGATCCATTCTTAAAGGTTATTAATCAATTTCAGAGGATAATAATTTTCATTGGGGGGTTATCAGAAGAATAAAATCACTAGTGGGTCATCGGAAAGATAGAAATTAACGTTTAAAGGGTACGGGTCGATTACAAAGAAGGTAGCGATTCAATTACAGGGGGTAGACATCCATATTTAGAGGATGGGATATGATTTTGAAAAGATAGAAATCAATTTTATGCCATAATTCATAAGGTAGAAATCAACTTCAATGTAAAAAATTGATATTGAAGGGACTGTAAGTTATTATCAATTAGTATATATAAATCAATTTTAAATGGTAGCAAACCAATTTTCAGGGTCAAATCAAATTTTATACAAGAAAGATTGACAATAGACTAGAAATCAATTTTAGATGGTAAAAATTGATATTGAAAGGACTGATATTAGATGAAATCGAATTTCATAGGTTAAAAAGGCTGTCATTGAATTTCTATTTTGTTAATCCCTGTTATGGGAATCAATTTCGTAAGGTGAGAATTCAGATTTTGAGGATACAAGTTGATTTTCAAAGGATAGGAATTAGCAGTTGGATGATAGGAGTTGATTTCAAGGTATATTTTAATTGATTTAATGTGGTTGGTATTAAATTTCAAATGATAAGACTTCATGTTCAAAGGTTAAGAACTGATTTTCAAGAATAAGACTTGATTTCAGTTTTATCAATATCAGAAATTAGAGTTTTAAACTCAATGGATAATGATACATATTTTGGAAGCACGTAAGAATCAATTTAGAGGTATGAATCGACAGTGAGAGGATTTTAATTAATTTTCAGACAGCATGAATCAAACTTAGAGTGTAAGAAATTTTTTTCCAAGGTTAAGATTTTATTCTCTATGACTGGAATTAATATGGAGAAACAATGCAGATATCTTTAAAAATTCGCTTTCCAAGAATATCATGAATTGATTAGACTCCATGTAGATTTTATATGATTCATTGGGAGTTGGATAATTTTTTTTACAGGAATAAAAATAAATATGTAATTTTTTAATTTTTTTTTAAATTATAAATATTATATAAAAAATCATGCATTTAGTTAAATATATCAAGAATCTTCTATGCCAATAAATACAAAAAATAAAATGTTAACTCATCTATTCAATTTGCCTCTCCATAGGTTGAATAATTTTTTTAACATAAAAAATTAAATATTATTAACATATTTTTTAATATTGAGTAAAAATTATAATCATAAATTAAAAAGTTGATACTTATATATAATAAAATACAATAAAAATCATAAGTATTAATAAAAACATGTAAGATATCAAATTTATTTTAACAAGATAAAAAAATGAAATAATATTGTAATTGCTATATTGAAGCACTATTTTCTTAGCTCTTGTATAATAATTTTTCAAAAACAAAAAGTGTTAAAAAAATTAACACAAATTATAAAAAAAAGTAAAGATAACAACAAAAAAAAAAAACATAAATAGGCCAAGCATAGAGGGACAAGAAGTGTGAAAAATAAAAAAATAATAATATTTTTTTTCAAAAGCAGTAAAGAAAAATAAGAAGGAAAAACTAAAAAATATTACAAAATATAAAGATTAAAAAAATAATAAATTAATTAATTATAAAATGATAAAAATATTAAATTACAATTATGCAATTTCAATAGGAAAAGATCATTTCTAGTACATGTATAATTATTTTAATTGAAATTTTAAATGTCGCTTAAAAGTTATTGACTTTAAGGGTGTATTTTTATATTTAGTTAATTGTACGGAAAGTCTATAATTTTATATTATTCTTGCTGATAGGGTAATATTAAAACAACCGACAAACAAATTAAGGACACTATTTTTTTTTTTAATCTAGGCCAAGAGTGGATTATAATTTAATCTTATATTTTTGATGAATTTTTAAGTTAATACTTCTAATTTTAAAAATTTCAAGGTGAGTTATATATTGATCACGTGCATTGCATGCGTTGAAGAAATTATCTTTCTTTTTTTATCAAATTAATAAAACTATTTTGTATTCTTTAAAATAAATGATATACAAAACAAAATTTCAAAGATAGGTAGGTGATTAAAGAGATTTAATTTCTTCGTTTACTTTTTGAATTTGAGCGTAAGGTTCGAGAGAATTTATCCCTTGAATAAACTGTGCTGATATAGAAGTCGTCTTTTTTTTTAATAATTTGAGAAAAAAATAATTAAGATTAATGTTTAAACTAATATAAAATACGTCTAGCTATCGAACCATAAAAAAAAGGGGGAATTCCTTGATATTTACCTGACATGTAGAGGAGCCATGCTGTTGAAGAAAACTTCGGTACGACTAGGATGAACATGCTCGTCAACCCACTTGGCCCATGTCCTTAACGATCTTTCATACGCAACATGTGCTTCGACTACATCATACTCCTTGGCCCTCTCGTCAAATGGTCCTCGTCTTTTTCATCGAGCACACAAGTAAAGAGTTAGCTTGCTTACTGTTATGATCGAGATTACTCTTATCTAAAAATGAAGACTTCAAGAATTAATTATTCTTGAGTACACATACATATAGCATAATATAGTCCTTACATCAGTCTCACAGTGGGATGCTTGATCCACCAGGCGTACGTGTCAAAGATGAGATAGTCTGTTTTCTTCCAAGTCTTCTGTCCCTTCTTTGAAATTGAATCAGAAATTATTGAAATGTTCGATGCTCCGTTCCTCATTTTGGGAGGGTCTCCGTTCGACTTTACTAGAAACGGAGCCCAGTAAGATTCAATGGTAGCATTGTACTCCTGATCAAGAAAACAAAAATCATGTTGTAATTGCCAGTAAATCCCTTAATTACTGCCTCATAGAAAAACTTACACTCCTGAATTCCTTCCCCCCTTGATTTCTATCTCTTATCCTCGTCGTCGTCGTCGTCTTCTTCTTCTTTTTTGGTCCCAAGGCAATGAACATATAGGAAAGAAAAGCTTAAGTAGGTCGACAATGTATGTATGTGTTACCTCAATGATGAAACGGTTGCTATACGTGGAAAAGGTTGTCCTCTTCTTGCCAGGTGAAATGGCGGATTGAACCAAACAAACCAGGGACATCCACTGATTTTGATGTATCGAATCTCCAACAAACATAAGCCTTTTCCCTCTAAGTTTCTCTAGGAACAATTTTGCGTTGAACCTTCATCCCCCGTCAAAAAAAATATATTATATATTTATTTATTAACAACAGCAATATTCCTTAAATAGTATCAATTACGAATAACTAATAGCATAAACTACAAACAATTAATGAATTCATATTGATCATGATACTTTATAAGTTATAATTAACAAAGAAATAAATATACTTACTTTGGTAAAGAACAACCTTTTGGCTGCCACCTCCAACTCTGGTACATGGAATCCGGCCTTCCATTCTTTGTGCATGAAATCCATTGTTGGATATAAGGACATTCGTCCTCCCTGTACAAAGGATGTGTTTTGTTATCAAAAACCCATTTTCCTGTGAATATATCACAAGAATCCTTTGTTTTCGATCGAAGCTTTTCCACTTGTTTGGTTAACACGAACACTTCTTTGTCTTCTTGTTTTCTTTCAGTTCGATGATGACTCTTGTCACTCTTTAAGTGGGATGGGATTGATCCCAAATCTGTGTGCTCACTGAAAACAAAGCAAGGAAGGACAGAGATCAAGAATATTGCTACAGTCGTTGATACGAGTTTAGGGTGTTGGAGTTTGAGATTGCCAAAGTTTCCCTGCTTCATCGTGACTGTTTAGAGGAACTGGGTTTGCCTTGGGGTGAGTTATATACGCTACGAATTATGAAAGAGTGCTGAAAAAGAATAATAATAATAAAAAAAAACAAGAAAACTAATGTCGGTGTCATTAGTTTTCCTTCTTATTCTTTTTTCAACCATTAGTCTTCCCGTTTATGATAATTTATTGATGCTGTGAAGATATATACAATTTTTTTTATACATAATGGAAATATAGTTATTTGATTAGTAGCAATGCTAGCTAGCATCCACTTTCCTTTAATAATGGCAAGCCTTGCCCATAAAATTGATGCAGTTTTGTCTTTCACAGTTCCTAACTTCCTACAAACCAACGAACACCATTAAAATTATAAGGGGAAGAAATCGTGTGTTGACTAATTCTAAATATATTTTTGATTGATGAGAGAAAGCAAGACCTGCCGTGTTCCACTTCAATCTGATTTTATCAAGTTGTTCAGGTTTTAATATATATAATTAGAAGACAAAATTATTTCCAGTAAAAAATAAAAAAAAAAATCATGTGAGAGCATTTGTATTTATATGTTCATGCTTGATATTGCAGTTGTTTTTGTTTTTAAAATTGTTTTTTATTTAAAAAATATTAAATTGTTTTTTTTAGATTTTTTAATGTTAAAAATAAAAAAAAATATTTTTGATTCATTTTAAATTTAATAACACTTTTAAAAAATACTCTACATTACATTACCAAACACAGTAAATCTCTCTCCCTCTCTTTTTTTTCACAAGCTTGTTTCTATCTTTTACTTTTAACGCATGGAATTCACACGTGCCCTCCTGTTAGCTAGAATCTCTTAAGCTTTCTTTTGAACTGCTTTCTCTGACCTGTGATCATTAATTTAATTCGATTCTTGCCCTTTTGGCATGCCACTGTAACTAAACAAATTCTTGTTAACTACTTTGTAATAGATAGAAATAAGAATATCTTGAAATATTGTTAAAGTGAAAAATCATGTTGAAGTTTAAAGTGTTCGGCTACTGCATACGCTGTGATTCTACTAATGATTATATGGTCCATATAAACTTGATCGTTCATGCGTCAATCTCAATACTTTGTGTTATGCTATTTGTATAAATGTCAAATCGAACGTCTCATGTCCTTACCTACCAAAGCTGTGCTCCTAGCAACTCTCGTGATTATTGACTGATGAATATAATTTGCCATGACAGCTACTCGCAGGGCACTACTCTAGATTAAAAACCCTATTCTTCTTTGAAATCATAGAGATGCAATTCCTTATTTCATTATGTTTTTGTTTTGATGGATATAAGATTTATTTGATTAATTAAAATATTCAGGCCCAGAAAGTGTCATTGCTGCCCTTCTAATAGCATCCTTTGGAACTAGCACTAGCAACCTCAGAGAGAGGCAATTAGCCAAGTAAAACAGATTTACTTGCACTGGCAATTAGTAATTAGCAATCAATTCAAGGGAAGGCGAGCCTATTTACCAGAGTGCCGACGCAGCAATATCACGTGCCCACGTTATAATTTTGGGCGTAGAGTATTTCCTATCCAATCTTCAGAACTCTTAAAGTCTACGCATGGGAGCGTCATGATGAACAATTTAAAGTTTTGGATTTTTCTCATCGTGCAATATTAAAAGAAAAAAAAGAAGAAAAAACAAACCCGACAGATTCTCCTTGAAGAAAGAATGTGCGGGACATGTGACCATCTGAGATCAAATCCAACTCGTGTTAAGAACGAGATAGATTAAAGGTGGGATCGATTGTCCTAGATTCGCAGTCCAATATTATATCCAATAAGCCTGCTACCAAGCTAGAAATTTAAGAAAAAACAAGAGCCTCGGACAAAAACTAATTGCAAAAATCAAGCCTCATACGACTTGAGATTGAAAACATGAGGTTGGATCAACCACTGAAGCAGTAAGTTGTCTCGGGCAGCATCTCTATGCCAGCGCTTTAAAGGTTCCAGTCGGTAGGGATTTTTAGGATGGTTTTTCATTAGCACCCCCCGAGAGTGTGCTCTAGTAGAACCTTCGGGAATGTCTCAGGTTATCGATGGGATCTCTTTTTAGTAGGCCCAGTGATCCAAGTTTCCAGGTCCATTATAGATGTACTTTGAGAGCCTGCCCATCAACAAATCTACTTTAAAGAAGCCCACATTATTATTATTATTATTATTATTATTAGAGATTCCTCATAACTTTTCTGTCGGATTAAGCTTTCTAAATGACTCGTTTTACATTTTCCCCATTCTGATAGGTTCCCTTGAGACGAATGTTTTAGGAACGACCTTAAAAAGTGCTGGGATGACTTACTTCAATTTTAGAACACTTTTGTCATCTTCTTCTTCAAGCGTTGATTAGATATAAATATTTATATCAAAATAAAATCCAATCATGAATGTCATGATGTAAAATGATAAGCCGTCGAGATTTTACTTGTTACTGGGATTTTTCATTGTATTTTTTTACCAGTCTAGAATATGATGACATAATATTACATGCTTGGTTAAATTCAGTTTCATTGTGGTTCTATGCTACTTTTTCACATCAAGTGCTTACCAAAATTTCATGAGTTGGGCACTTGAAAAAATGTCCTCTTTCCTCCGGAAATCAATTGAAAGCTTGCCTCTTTTTAACTGTCAAACAAATCATGAATGTGCTCTTCTAAATTAAATTGTAATAACAAAGTTGATTTCGACAATTTCTAATCTACTTCTCCTAATAGAACTAAATCCGTAACACAACTTGTACATTACACGAAGATTAACAGGAAAAAAAAACCTGTAGTAGGAAAAAGGAACTGCTGTCGCTCAAGAGTGGAAAGCAATATACGTGTACTATAATTCATTCCATGCGTCACGCACTCCCAGGAGACACCAATGAACACAATCTGCGTGCATGGCTGGGTTAGACTTTTGTTCTGGAGAGAGTAACTCGCCCCCACGAGCACCATTAAAAATTGAAGTGAGCTAGGTTTTGTTGTTGGCTACAGTGACAGTGTATCCATAATGTTAGGGTGGTTGACATTTCATGGAAGGCATCAACCATTTACCATTAACTATTGGTAGTCACCATTGTTGAATGAGATAGAGTTGGTGACCATCATTATTGAATGAGCTAGAATTGGTAGCCACCAATGTTGACAACAAACCAAGAAGAGCTTCCATGAATGCCTATAAATAGAGGCATATATGAGAGAGAGGAAGTAGAGCCAAAGATGTGAGAAATGTAGGAGAAAGTGGGCTGCCATTGCAGCACTAAAAAGAGAAATAGAGTGAGGTTGAGAGTTGTCAAAGAGGGGATGATTCCTCCTCCTCTATTGTTGTAAATCTTCTACTCTCCCTACATAATGCAATGGCTTCTCCTATGGATGTAGACGGTTTGCCGAACCACGTAAAATACCGTTTCTCAGTGTGCTTCTCCTTCTATGAGCAAATATCAGTACATCACCGGTCGGAAATTCCCAACACATAATTGTCGAAGAGCAAAAACAATTTATTCTATACTTTTTATAGCTCAACTTTCAACTAATTTTGTAGTATAAAGAAGTTATTGTTGATTGATAGAAGATGACTGCACAAGATATCAAGTTAGCTCAATACACAAAATAAATTACCAGACATGTTGAGGAGCCACGCTGTTGAAGAAGATTTTCGTTCGATCAGGATCAATATTTTCTTCAACCTATTTGGCCCATGTCCTCAAAGCTCTCTCAAATGCTATATGCCGATCAATTTCATCATAAATATTGCTGGCCCATTGCCTTTCTCATCAAATCACAAGTATCAAATTAATTGATGAAAATTACTCTTATCTAAAACAGAGAGATGGAGAATTAGCTAGAAACACGGTTGAACTTGGTACTTGTTCATAGTGGGATGCCTCATCCACCATATACAAGTACTAAAAATGAGATAGTCTATCTACTTCCAATTATCACCAGTGCTCTTTGAAATTGATTCAGCCATGATTATGGGGTCCCTTTTCCCGTCCCTTGACATTGGAGTGTCTGAATTGGATTCAACCAGAAATGGAGCCCGGTAAAATTCAATGGATACATTGTATTCCCGAAAAAAAGATAATTAAAACAGAAGATTAATCAGAGTAATTTCAGTAATTCTTGACTTTGTCTCAACGAAAGTTATGTTCCTTTGTTTTCCCACTTAAATTGATTTTCTTGGTTTCAGGCTTCTTTGCATGCAAATGAAAAGACTTGCCGATGGAATTAGGTATTTGTGTTTAATCATTACCTCTATTATAAAGGCCTGGATTAGTCCGGATAACAAAATCTCATCTTGGCTGGTGGAATGGCAGACTGGACCAAGCAAGATAGTGATACTCACTGATTTAGATTTATTGAATCTCCAACATACATAAGCTGCTTTCCTCTAAGTTTTTCCAGCAACTATTCTGCACTGAACCTGATCAGAGATGCATAAAAATAATTAGCATCTTTCCCAGGAAAGCGAACGTGGGTGGCAATTATGACCGGGAGACAATTCCTGTTAATACATTTGGTGTCATGATGATGATACATGAACGAGTAACAAAACAAAACAAAAAGCCTCAAAGAATACATGAATATTAGTAAAAAACGATGAGATGACACACAGAAAGAAAAATGTTTCCTTCCTTGGGCAAAGAACAATCTCTCGGTTGCCATCTCCAATTCTGGTACGTGGAGTCCTGCTTCCCTTTTTTCCCGCAGGTAACCCCTTCTGTGAGAAACGCACATTCATCTTCTTCGTATAAAGGACGTGTTACGTTATCAAAAACCCATTCTCCTGTGAAAATGTCACAACTTTCTAATGGTTCTATAGTTTTTTCAGCTTTTCTGTTAGGGACTGATGAATTCACATCTTGATCACTTTCTGCTTCAACTTTATGATCATTGTTGACATTCTTCGGAGTTTCTTGAACTGCTGGCCCTTTCCGCTCGTATGAAAACAAGTTGAAGTATACATGCTCCTTGAACACATGGCAAGCAAGGAAATAAAATAAAAAAATTACTGAAACGAGTAATATGGATATTGAACGGCAATATTTCAGGTTGCCACTGACATGCTTCATTGCGGCTGTTTCCAATTGGATTTGATGCCTTAGAGTTGTGAATGAATGACATGGAGATAAAACTAAAGAAGTGCAGAAGTAATGTGATCAATGTTTAGTATATCTACTTCAATAGCTGTAATTAACATACATATGTTATTATCATACCTAATTAATGAAGAAATGTTTTGCATTTCCAATATTATTCACGTTCATTGAAGTTTCCAAGTTTTCTTAAAAACTGTATGTAATCTGGTCTTTCAACTACTGCCTTAAGGAAGACTCTAATAGATAATTGTGAATTTTTTAGATGAATTGCGAATTTTGCAACGACCTCCAGATTTTGTAGCGTATGAGCTTGTAGATTATCCCGTATTAACATTATCAGTGAACATTTTTTTAGAAATGAATCAAGTACTGAAGTTATTTATTTTGTAGAGATAAGGAATTAAGAATAATTTCATACTTCACAAGATGCCTTTATCACCAGCTAAGAGTGGGTGGCATGAAATCTTTATACCTCAATAAATTCCATTTAGTTGAGGGGTCACTTATTTTTATTAATCACCTTTTCGATTTCAACTAAAGTTCACGAGGAACGAGAAATGTTTTTCATCGAAGGGTTATACACACGAGCATATATTGATTGCGCTGTTTCAATTTCATTACATCTTTACCTTTAAAATTAACTCAACATCAACAAATAATCAAATTGCAGAGGTTATATAGCAATTATATGCTTTCATTGAGAATCAATTAAATTAAATTACCAAAGAAAAAACCAGAATGTAATCTGTTTGAGTCAAGTACGAGAGATGATATATGTGTAGAGCAGCTCATTCCATGTATCAGGAAGTCCAGGCAGACACCAGTGCAAACAATCGGCATACTTGAGCGGGTCAGACTTTTTCTCTGGCGAGAGTAACTTGCCTTCAATAGCTGTGTAAATGGACGTGTGTGCATCTTTCCGATATTCAGACAATGTGGTTACATTGAGGAAGTTGACTGGTACTTTCATTGAACGAGTCACATTCACTGCGATCGCAAAAAGTTGTCGGTTCGTTCCCACATCGAATGGCTTGGACTTGTTTAGGATCGGTTTAGTTTCATTAGAACACTTAATCCCAGCAGGATTGTCCCAGTCCAGGTTCCTGTTGCATTTTCCGTGACGTTGTCAGCTTAAAACTGAAATCATTCTAACATATAAAATTTTAGTGCCTAATGCATCCAGAAACGCAGTCAAAAAGAAAATTGCAATTGGCAGGGGCAAGATGCATTTTGGATGAAAAAAAAGTAAGAAGAAAGAACACAAAACGTATGAAATGAACACAATCTGGTGCTAAAACAAGGACTAGGAGTTAGATTGCTGCACCTGGCATGGGTAGGAGACATGCTACTGAAGAAAACAGAGGAATTCTTGGGATCAACATTTTCCTCCACCCATCTGGCCCACGTCCTCAAAACTCTCTCATATGCTATTGGCAACTCAACTTCATCATACTCCATGGGGCCTTCAACAAATGATCCTCCTCGCCTTTTCCATAACTCCACAAGAAGGGAATCAACCTCTTGGTTATGCTAAAACTATTGATTAAATATGCACAGAAGCTGGATTGAAAGGGGAAAAAAAGACTTGATACTTACAATACTTTTGTATAAATAGACGTCATCCACCAAATATAAGTGTTGAATATAAGGTAATCGACATTCTTCCAGTCATCTCCATGTTTTGAGATTGATTCGGGCATGATAACGCGGTCCGATTGGCCATTCCTATTTGATACAGCATCCGAATTGGACTCGACCAAAAAAGGAGCCCAGTAAAACTCTATGGTAGCGTTGTAGTCCTTCAAATTTACAGATGAATCAAATCATATGATGATGATAAATTCTCCACTAGATTAATAGATGGCATAATTCACCACCTTTACTGCCATTCTACACATTAATTTGAGGGATTACAAAGCAAAAACTAAACCTGTGTCGATGTGATTTATTCTAGGTATGAAAAGTGATCTTAATTTGAGGGAGTAAAGAGATACCTCAATTTTGAAGACGCTGAGAAAACTTGAGCTGCTTGACAAACTCTTCTTGTCTGGAGGAATCACAGATTGGACCAGACAAATCATGGATTCCCATTGCTGACGATTCAATGAATCTCCTACAAACATAAGCCTCTTCCCTCTAAGTTTCTCCAGCAACAACGTTGCTTTGAACCTGAGTTAGACCAAAGTAGAAACCATATATATACAATGACTCATATACTAATTAGAAGAGACTAGAACTGAGCTGATCAGGAAAGCAAAGAGAGTACTTACTTGGGCAAAGAGCAATCTCTTGGCTGCCATCTCCAATTTTGATACATTGAATCCTTCCTTCCATTTTTTATGCAAGTCACTGAATCAGTCAGGAACTCACAGTCTTCTTCTTTATATAGAGGATGAGTCAACTTATCAAGAACCCACTCTCCTAAGAAGATATCACACTCTTTCCGTGGCAACACCACTTCTTCATGATCTCCTTCAACAGAAACCAGCTCCATATTTACATTTTCTTTTGTACCCTTTGCTGAGGGCCTATCATCATCAATATTGCTATTTTCTTGAACTGCTGGGTACTCCTCCAAGATCCCTTTGAATCTTGGAAATGGGAGTGCCACAAAATTTTCATTGAAAAGAACACACGCAACGATAGAGAAAGTAAAAAATACTAAGATTGAGGGGTAATTACAGCTCTGGCTTCTAAGGCCACCTCCATCCTTCATGGTGTCTTCTCTGAAAATGATCCCACTTCAATTCCATAAAAAAGACAATCAACGGCGGTGCCCTTAGAAATGACAGTCTTGTTTCCTTTCAAGTTGCCGTGAAGAGTGAAACAATATACTGGCACACGATTCACTGGTTAATAAACATAAATGATAAAACTCACTGATGTGTCCAATTTATCTGAGTTTTTCTCACCAAGCTCATCAACACGTGGATTGTTTTTGCTTTTCTGATTTTTCTGTGTTGACTTGAATTTGAGGACTAGATAGTAGATAAGCATGGGATCCCGTGATTGGTGATTCCAAATTTCCAATGTACGAAGCTTAGTGATTTAATAAAATTATATTTCAGCTTACAAAATCACAGGATTTTTCCCCATGAATATAGGAAAATTTCAACGATTCTTTGACGTCCCCACAAAAGTTACAGGGGATGGTGTCGCAGTCAAGAAGGGGTCCACCGACAGGAACCTCTGTCCCCATTTGTCACTTCAGGTTGATGGAGATAAACTACACAGGTAAATCTGGCTCGGAATAATTATATCCAGAGTATATGCACGAGTTAAAAAAACTTATATTTTCTATTCGAGTCCTGGCTTTTTATAAAAAAAAGGTAGCGTCGTATGAACATATTCATTATAATAAGTATTATAATGTATTGAGATGCAATATTAGTTTTCTTAATCCCGGCAGTTTAAACAGTTTTTTTAATTAATATATATTTAGACTAATTTATATATACTTGATTAATTTTAGAAGTCTTGAAATTAACGACATAATATATATTTGATAATATTATTAATGATATTTTTTAAAAATAATTTTTTAAAGAAAACATTAAATTTTTTAATGATTTTTTTATGTTTTAACATTCTCCTATTAAAATTATTAAAAACAACTAA
>NW_011499845.1:1891191-1895782 GCF_000495115.2 Populus euphratica | reverse complement strand
ATTTGAGAGTTATCAGTCCTTTTGTTTCTTGTCCTCGAAATCAACAGTAATGTCAAGAAAAGACGGACGGCAATAAAATTAGTTTGTAACAAAGATTCAGATATGAGCATTACTTGATATGAAGAGGAGACATGCTACTGAAGAAGACGGTGGTGCGATTGGGATCCACATTTCTCTCCACCCACTTAGACCATGTATTTAGAACTCTCCTGTATGCTACTGGCCGTTCGATCTCGTCATACTCGGTGGACCCTTCATCAAACGATCCACGTCTGTCCCAATATCATTAAATAACAAATCAACCCCGTGTATGATTTTGAGTTGAAACACTAAATCATCAAAGCAAGATCTATAAGGACATAAACTTACAGAACTTTCATGCTGAAAGTGTTCATCCACCAGATGTATGTGTTAAAAATCAGGTAGTCGACATTCTTCCAGTTGACACCATGCTTATCAATTGATTCAGGCATGATTATTCTGTTCAAGATGCTATGCATGTTTGGATCGTCGGAGTTTGACTCAACCAAAAACGGGGCCCAATAGAACTCCACTGTTGCATTATAGTCCTACGGAGAAGGAGGCAAGAACAAAAACATCAAAACATTACGAGTATAGTACTGTCATAGGAAGGAAGGATCGAGTTACAGACGTTATTTGTAACAATCATCCCAAAGTTGAATTTGACAAACATGAGAAGTATATAAAGATGTCCAACAGGCAGTTTTACTCGAAATATTGATAACAAAAGATTAAATTGTTATATCAAGATTAATTTTTTTAAAAAAAAAATATGATCATTTTCTTAAAATTAATTGTTGTTAAACCAGGGAGCTTTGAGACGCTATCATTTTCAAGTCACCTAGAAATACAGACACGAGACTTTTAAAAGCGTTGCAAATTTACTTTCTTGATATGATAGCAAGCTGAAAACTTCCGCTGCCAACTGGCAGTATCTTCACTTTTACACGTTCTTTGGTATCTTCGATATCTTTATAGGAAAGCATGCATCATGAGCGCTTCTATTTTAAAAAAAAAAAAAAAAAATTCTAAACAGTAAATTGTTTTAAATATTTAGTAGAATATTAAAAAATAAATTATAAAACACTTTCAGTATATTACTATAATATAAAAAATAAACTAAAAATAACTTATCAATATTTTTATAAAAAATATAAAAAAGATTAGAAGTTAAATTTGATAAATAAAAAAGTTGAAATATTATGAAATTAAAAATAAAATCTAATTTTATAAATTATTTCAAATAAAAAATAACTATACAAAAAATAAAACTAAATTTAAGTGATAAAAAATCTAAATAAATATAAATTAAAAAAATTATTTTATAAATTATTTTGAATAAAACAAATAGTAATAAAAAAAATTAAGAACAAATCTAAAAAAATTAAAAGATGATGAAATTAAAAAAATTCATAAATTATTTCAAATAAAATAAATAGCAATAAAAATAAGATAAAAAATAATAGATAAAAAAATTAATCAAAAAATATAAAAGATAAAAAAATAACAATTAAAAGAATGAAAACCAAATTGATATAAAAATTAAATAAAATCAAATTCTAATAAGAGTTGAAATTAAAAGAATAAAAATAAAATACATTGCAATTAAAAAATTAAGAATCAAATTTGATATAATCAATAAATAACAAGATATTTTTGAATTTTTTGCAACTTTTAAAAAATATTTTTAACCAAAAATAAAATTATATTTTTTTAAAAATCAAATCAGATTTTTTAGTGAAAAATAATATTTTTTATTGATTAATTTTTTAATAGTAAAAAACAACAGAAAAAATTTAAAAATTATTTTTCATGAAACAAGTATGAATTAATGGATTCATTGTCATGATAAATTATCATTAATAGCAGTAAAAAGGTATTTAAATATTAGATAAATTTTGTCAAAAGATTTAGTGAAGGTGAATATGGAAAATGATATAACACCGTATATTTGTTTGATGTCCCCAGATAGAGAACAGGAGCAGGGGAGAGGTACCTCGATTCTGAACACAGCTAAAGATCCAGTCTTGTTCAGACTCTTCCTTCCAGGAGGGATTAGAGATTGAACAAAACAAACCATTGATTCCCATTGATTCCTATTCAATGAATCCCCAACAAACATAAGCCTCTTATTCCTTAACTTGTTTAGCAGTAGCCTTGGCTTGAACCTTAAACAGACGAAGACATAAAAACCATCAAACAGATGAGCTTAAATCAAGAAAACACATGTAAAGCAAATTCAGGAATTGATGAAATATGTACTTACTTTGGCAAAGAACAATCTCTAGGTTGCCATTTCCAATTCTGGTACAAAGAATCCTTTCTTCCATTCCTCATGCAAGTCACTTGTGCTGTAAGGAACTCACATTCATCTTCTTTATACAAAGGACGTGTCTCATTGTCAAAAACCCATTGTCCCGTGAAAAGATCACACTCTTCTGGTGGCAATTCAACATCTACATCATCTTCTTCGATGATTGGCAATTCAATCTTTTCCTCATATTCTTTTGATCCACTAGACTTCAATTTATCAGATTCTTGATTCTCTTCAAATTCCTGATCAACTTGAGGTTCTTCCAGTGAAGTTCTTGAACCAACCGAAGCTGGGAGTTCTCGGTCCTTCTTGAGGGTTTCTTGAACTGGGGCGGTTCCTTTTGATGGCTCTTCTTGGAGTTCTTGAGATTTAGGCCATGAAAATGGGAACTCGGCAATTGACTTCACGTCCTCATTGTACATGAAGACTCCGAAGATAAAGATAGACGATACCACAACAAATACAGAGAGATTGTTGTTCTTCCTGTGTTTCATGGCTATGGTTACTGAAGATAGGAGAGGCGACTTCCTCCTTGATGTCTGCATGAGTAGAATGGTAAGAGAAGAGAAGGGAGAGACAAGGAAATATAGAGAGGCATTGACTAGATATGACAGAGAAAAACTAGGTTCTATCAGTTTCTTTAATTTGTTTGTTTAATATTGGATTTGGTGAGATGGGTTTTTCTTCAAGTAACCGGTTAGTCTTCTGGTGGATGGAGAATTGTCTCTCTCAATTTTTTTTCCCTTTCTGAATCCATTTTTCTAACTACTTTGTCCAACTCGTTCCCAAAAATAAAATATCAGAGAGAATTAAACGAAGAGGGAGTAGTGGTTTCGAAGTCTCTTAGTTGGTCTTTGTCTAACAAAAATTTTGGTGCGTATGATCTTATATGGTTAATGACAAGGATTTAAATTATGATGCTGGTGTAGATGCTTCAAGGTAAATTAAGCTCGTCGAGGCCAACACAATTCTAAATTAAGGACCAAGCGGTGGCGTGCAATGGGGTATATCTAAATTTGCTATATGTGCATTAACTCAAGAGTATTTAGAGAGCAATATGGAAGTCGGTTATCGTTGGACATCCTGAAGATTAGACCTCTCGGCCACAAAAAATGATGATCAAACTGGATTCAGAATATGATTGAAGTAATAATCGGTGTCCTGTCGCCATTCAATTAGATGAGGATAGAACGGTTTAATCTAGTATTTTTTTTTTTTTTACACCAGCCTGTTGGGACAAAAGGAGGTTCTTATAGTAAATATAAAATGTACAATATTAGTAAATCAATAAAAGATGACTAGCCAATTAATTTAACTTTCACCATTAAATTATCCACTGCACTCTCTTTCTACCTTTTCGAGTTAAAATAAAAAGATGCACCCCAATTCTAAAGATATACTTTAATAATCATGTTTTAAGTTTATTTTTTTTAAGTGTATTAGTTCAACTCTCACGAACCTCACAATTATTGAAGGTTTGCATGGCTATTAACTTCAAAATTTATAAAATTAGTCAAGATATACACAAGTTAAATCGAACATTCATGTTAAAAAAAAAAAACAGATGCACCCTTATATCATCATTACTAATTTGTTCAATATTCCAACTCTTCCTGAAAGTTTCAATTTTATTTTCTCAAGCCATATTTGTTTGCTGAAAAATAATTTTTTTTAGAAAGTAAATTTCAGAAAAATAAATTTCAAGAAAGTGAATTATAAAAAAATACTAGTTAAACTCTCATAAACTCCATAATTATTAAAGACTTGCATAGCCATTATTTTCTTAATCCATAAAATTAGTTAAAGTATACGCAAACTAAATCGAACATTCATGTTAAAAAAAAAAGAAAAAGATGCACCCCTATATAATCATTACTAATTTGTTCAATATTTCAACTCTTCCCGAAAGTTTCAACTTTATTTTCTCAAGTCATGTTTGTTTGCTGAAAAGTAATTTTTTTAAAAAGTAAATTCTAGAAAAATAAATTCTAAGAAAGTGAATTATTTTCTGATATATGGTAGTGTAATGAAAAATAAGTTGAAAAACACTTTCCAGTATATAGTTATGTCATGGAAAATAAGCTGGAAAATAATTTATTAATTTATTAATTTTTTATTTTTTTCAAGTTTATTAAAATAATAAGAAACAAATCTTACAAATTAAAAAGTTGAATAAGAATGAAATTGAAAAAAATATAATTTCATAAATTATCTCAAATAAAATAAATAATAATCAAAATAATAGAGATCAAATCT
>NW_011499845.1:1843595-1891170 GCF_000495115.2 Populus euphratica | reverse complement strand
AAATTAAAATAATAATATTAACATTTCATAAATTATTTAAAATAAAATAAATAATAATCAAAAGAATGAGGATCAAATTTGATAGATAAAAAATTTTAATAAAAAAATAACAAGAGAAAAGCAAATAACAATTAGAAAAATAATGGCCAAAATCAATATAAAAATTAAATTTTAAAAGATAAAATTGAATAATAAATATTCTAAATAAAATATATATAGTAATTAAAAGTTTGAGAATCAAATTTGATATAATCAGCAAATAATATGATATTTTTAAATTTTTCATAACTTCCACCCAAATTTTCTAAAAAAACACTTTTCTAAAAATCAAGTTAAATTTTTTGTAAGTGAAAAATATTTTTTATTAACTAATTTTTTTAATAGTAAATAAATATAAAAATAATTTTCCTCACTTATCAGAAAACAAACATTGTATCAGTTTATAGTCTATATACAACTGTGTGGTCATCCAGGCAAACTGCACCAAATCGTTATTCCAAATGTCAATGTTTCAGTTGGTGGTGGTTAATTATCTACTATAATTATAAACATTGAGCTTCTACTCTTCACTTTACCCCCGTGATGAGCATCATGTGATATCTTTCTTTGTCACCACAACCACCCCAAGTCAGTTGATGAATTATTAAGGCTCTTTACTTCACTAACGATGCTTTTTTGCAGGGGCAAGACCAAATCCGATTTAGTAGTAACTTTATGTGTGAGAAAAGTAAATGCTAAGGAACCTCGCTATAGTAGTAAGTACACCAACATCATAATATTGTGTACTTTCTCAGTTTGCTTCTTCTGGGTCTCACAACGCTTTCTTTCCAAGCTAAGGCAGCAGTACTCAAGGTTTGGCACAGAGCCTCAACAATGGAGTTACTCGGCCTCCGCTGTCAGTTTCTAAGCCACGTGATGCATACTCCAAACGAATTGCTCAGAACTAGCGGGGAGCAAGTACCCCACCTGTGTTGATAATGCTCGCAAAAAGATTGAGAGTTTGGAAAAGGTCATAGGAAAACGAATATAAAAATACTAACATGATTTATTTGTAATAACTACATCACACTTTTTGCTGACAAACTAGTAATTGAACTATTACAGGGAGCTATTATGCTGAGACAGTAGCATCTCGACTCTCCTCAGTACGAATTAGTCACTAATAATTGATGCCAGAACATATACAAGATGTATATCTTTTGTTATTAGGCAAAATTAACATTCTTTGTAATATTTCCCTAAATAACTTCAGGCTATAGCCTTGTGGGTATAGCAGATAGTGAGCACATCTGGCCATTTCAATTCCTTTTAGCCCATGAACTAAACCTTTAGTCATTATGGCTTTTATGGAATGTATTATTGCGGATAGAAATCATCAAAATTGTCAACTGCATGTAGACTTTTTTTCGGGGTAAAAAAACAGCAAAGCCACAAACAGACACAGCTAAACGATACACCTCGGAAGCATCATTGCAATCCAATCCCGGCAGGAAAACTTGTACACTCTCTCAAGTTTCGAACCAGCTTGACCACCCAATTGATCTACAAGCGCCACTCCTTCCTTATACCGCTTAATGTCTCAGGCAGCCTAGTGGAAGCTAATGCTGCTCCCTTTAAAAACTGTCATTTCCCCGTAACCAAAATTTCTAGACTCCTTTGCCAAATGTTAAAGCCTAATGAATTGATAGACCATTCACACGTAACTATTTTTTATTTTTTTTCATATGCGAATCCCTATTAAAAAAAGATTACAATTATAGGAGAAAGGAAGTTATGTAATAATTCCCAAGTTTTTCAGTATTGAAGTAATACTTGATGTTTTTTTTTCTTTTTAATTCCTATTTTGTATTCAATATAATGGCAGCCAATCAGCGAAAAATTAATTTTTTTAAAAAAAATCAGTAACCAATTCAAAAATACTTGATTTTCCAATCCCGGCAGGAAAACTTGTACACTCTCTCAAGTTTCGAACCAGCTTGACCACCCAATTGATCTACAAGCGCCACTCCTTCCTTATACCGCTTAATGTCTCAGGCAGCCTAGTGGAAGTTAATGCTGCTCCTTCCCAATTAATTTTTTTAAAAAATTTCAGTAACCAATTCAAAAATACTTGATTTCTTAGTTATTTTCTTTTACATGTGAACCAATAACTTTTAAACCAATGGTAAATGTGGAAAAACACCAGAATCCAAGCCTTTTGTATCCACGCAAAAGTTTTAACCCTAAAAAAAAAAAAAAACTTGTTTTGCTATTTATATATATCCACACACATGTAATATATATACATGTATAACCAAATGTTCTTTAAATCTGGGAAGTTGGTTTGAAAAAAAAAAGAGTAGAAAGGCTCCTCAACTTTTTTGTATGATTTTCCGGCTATTTTTATTCCTTAGTATTTAAAAAAAATATCAATTAAATAACAAAATTTAAAAAAATAATGAAATAGTATAGTTTTTACGGTTGAAAAATACGACTTTCAAACTTGTCGTGCATGAGAAAAAAAAATTAAATAATAATCTTTGGGGTGCATTGAAGTTTTTATTATCATATAAATGTCTTTATGAAATAAATCTAACGGCAATAATAAAAGTTTTCAACATGACTTGAGTGTGCTATACTTGCCTCCCATAGATAATTGATGACTCAATTATTTTTTGTGGCAAATGCGACCTCTCGGGTCATATTTGATACTTTCTTTAATGTTTTTGAATTTATCTCGTCAAAATCTTTCTAAAGATATAAGTGGTATCATAATTGAAGGTTTGATGTCTCTAAAATGAAAAATGTCAAATATGAGTGACATGCCATAAATTTTGTAAAAAATACATTATGATATTTGAACTTTTAAAATGATGTAAGTTACGCAAATTCAGCATCTCAATATTTTTCCAAATTAGTTTTATTATAAAAGTTTATTTTTATTATTTTTTTAGTTTATAGTTGAGAGATGAGAGAAAAAGAGGTTGTCGAATTCCAACGGTAAAGAGAATAAAATTTTGTTGCCACCTATTTAAAACACCAATATAGACAATATTTGTATTAAATAATTTCATTTGATGATAAGAGTTCATATTATGTGTTGTTTTATATTTAAAGTTTATGAAAAATATATCTAAGCTCAGGTTGATTTTGGTTTTTGGGTGGTTTTCTAGGTTTATGCCATAAATAGATTTATCATGATTACTATGGTATTTTATAGGTGTTTTTGGTAAAAAATTAGATTGAAAAATAGATTTTTAAGTAAAACAAACTTAAATTCTGATTTTTTAGCCATTATTGTGGCCAGAATCTAGGCAAATCAAATAATGTGTCATGTGATATCTTTTCACAAAAAAAAAAGGTGAATGATGCAAGCAAACAAAAATTAAAGGTCCAATCATGCAAGCAAGCTAAGGTTAGCTCACACGTAGGCCCTGATAAAAATGAGCTAGGTGGGCTGGCTTGACTTGTCAGACTTAGTAAAGCGTGGCTTTTGGGTTTTTTTCTTTTAATTTTTTTCTATTTTATAAAATAATGGTTTTTTAATTGTTTTTTCTCTAATTTTTTTTAATTTATATTTAAATTAGTACCCCTTCTCTATTTTATTTTGTTTGGAAAACCTCTTTTAAGTTACCATTATTTTTTTAATTATGCATTTAAATTTGAAGAGTTTTTTTAATTTGTTTATAATTTTTTTTATATTTTGTATGGATGGGTTTTATTTTTTAAAATAATATTTTATTTTATTTCAAATAATATTTCTAATATGTGTAGTCTTGCATGATGTTTTTTCCCCTTTTGTTTTATTTGATCAATTTTATTTGTTTCTCTATTTCTATTATTATTTGCTTGAATAAAAAAATTATTTTAATATATAAATTTAAAAAATACAACCAGGTAAATGTCATATATTTCAAGATTAAATATCTTTATCTACATTTGCATCTCAATTTTTCAAGTTTTAATTTTAGGTATCGTTGATGACTTTTTATGTATTTATTCACATACATAATTCTTAATTTATTTAATTACGTGTATATATAAAAAAAATATTTGAATTTGAATTTTTTATACTATAGAAAAATATTAAAAAAAAATTTCCTATATAATTTCTTTTATAAAAAATAAAAATATCTAACCTATGATAGAATACTCACCACATGTATTGTGTATTTGGTATTGTAGTGACTGTTGTGGTTGTAATTTTAAAAAATAATTTTATAAAAAGTGCTTTTAGTTGAGGTTAGTTTGAAAAAATATATATTTGATTAAAAATTAAAATTGAGGTTAAACAAAAATTTGTTTAATATATTTAGTTAAAAATTGTGGTTCAATTTCATATTACAGTATAATTACCTAAAAAGACTTTATTCATAATATTAATAAACAATTAAATAAAAGTAACATTATAACCAATAAATTTTTGCAAATAGATATAAACATGTTAGAACAATATTTTATAATTGTGTCATTAAATTTATAGTAATCTTATCACATACTTAATCTATTCGCCAAAAAAAAAATTCTATGTCAAGACAATATATATATTTGCTTATTGTTTTATATTTTTATGTTGATATGCATGTTAGAACAATATTTTATAATTGTGTCATTAAACTTATAGTAATCTTATCACGTACTTAATTTATTCGCTAAAAAAAAATCTATGTCAAGACAATATATATATTGTCTTATTGTTTTATATTTTTATGTTGATATGGCCCCATTATGCATAGTATTAATATATTTTTTTTCTTACCATATATTCTTTTATTGAAATTACATGACAAATAATTTGTCAGTCGAATTCTTTAATCAACACTAAAAGGAGTGAAGGCAAGAATATTTCAGTGTTAGGTTGAGTATAAAGAGGGCACTTGTCTATTATTGTCAGGGGTGGTAACAAAACAATTTACCAAACGAGAAGATTTACTCAAAACAATTTACCAAACGAGAAGTCGAACAGGATGCTTTTTAGTAAATTTCCACGTAACTTATCTCTAGAAAGTTCAACCACATGTTGAACTTGCAAAAAGCAGTATTTTACTGCTTTCTGATAATCAAGATCTTGCCGCATATGAATGGTGGGACCTGTATTTTTTTATTTTTTTTGACAATCTATAACCAAACGGTTATATCATTGCGTTTCTTGAAAACACAGTCACAAACACTGCCGCGTGCATGTTGATAGCGCCTCTACAATAAATGATGTTTAAAAAAAAAGAAGACGAATTCATAATGGTTGAGTATCTTGACACGTTTAACATAAAGCAAGGAATTAAAAAAAAAATCAATATGAAAAAACAACACACAGTATGGGAATACAAAACCATCAACGTAATTCTCTGAATAAAAATTAAGGAAGAAAAATGAGACCAAAAAAATTATGAATCTAGATGCGATATTTGTCAAGAGGGTCTTTGAAGAGGAGAGGTCCATGATATACTCTCCAAGCATAGCCATCGAAAGGAAACGAGCCAAATCTCCTTCCCGTCTTACATATACTGTGAATATTATCTTGTTCTTCATCTTCTCTGATTTCATCCTCGTTTGCGTTAATTCCATCAATAATCACTTTAGGAAGGAGGGGACAGACTGTACTCTCCGAGGGAAGAGTAACTAGTAATGACATCGATATGCATCTCGAGTTTTGACAATCTCCCAAGCATGCCATTGGTCTTCCTCTTACTTTCTTCAATTTGCCATTGCTCCACACCTACCGTTCGTTCATGCCAAATGGGAAAAAAAACATGTACACAACTCACTTCCTCAGATGGGCATAATGTGAGTCAACAAAAGATGATATTTTACTTGTAAATGTGTCAATTTATTAAGGTACACAACGCAAATGGACGAGATCATGAGACATGTTCGCTGCATAAAGCGTGAACTGGTATTTTATTCATTAAGATCAGAGTGCCCAAAATAGCATGCATCAATGGTAAACTCCTTAAGGTCATTAAAGGTCTAGCTTAGTTAAGCCCCCGGATAGGTTTAGTTATAGTTTTAAAAAATTAAATTTAAAAAATATATATATTTAATTAAAACTATTGTGAAATGATTTAAAAAAAAATAGAAGTTGCGAAAAAATCTGACATTCATTAAATAGTTCATATATTATAAAAATGAATTAAATAGATCACATTAAAAATTTAAATAAACATTTATATTTGCATTGAGCGGCCTCTGTGAGGAGCTCAAGCTGGTCCATTCCAACCCATCCCATGGGCCATGACATTTTGTTTTCTTGAGTCGTCGAAGCCTTTAGTAACGTGTTCTTGTCATAAACTCCTGCCCCACAAGCCAGTCAGCATGTAGGTGTAGCTCTGTGCTGCCTCCTAAAATTTATATTTTTCATGCATTAAAGTAGCTTGGAGTAATTGGTCCCAGTAACTCCATCATTGGCACAGAAATTCAAAATTACATGTTTAATGATGAAGGAGTTACCCAAAAGTTTGAGCCATCTGTTTGTTTTAACTTTGAGCTTGCTTTAACTTATAAAGTATGGAGCACTAGGACCATTTACTTGGGGCATCCTCAAAGATAACCCGACCCATAATTTGGACCTCAAAACAAATGTAACCAGTAACAAACCACCTAAAATTTCTGAACCACTGCTGCTAATCTAGAATGTATATAAGGAGGTTAATTAAAGCTCACCTGAGCAATGTCGCCGACCGTAACCATAATTGAGTCCACCTGTGGCAGCACAGTAACCCAACCCGAATCCGTCAGCAGGGAATACTTCTGGCACCGAATTTGATACTGCAACCCGACTATGTAAGGATAAGACCCACCCGACAGACCAGGTTTGTCATCATTCCTATCCAAACCACCATGTAAACATAACAATGAACAACTTCGGGCCGGATCCTCCTTTAGCGGATTCTCGAACCCCGCTCCATTTGAAAGCATTTGAATTACCTCTAACCCCACTTTCTCTAGAGCCCGAGTTAGCTCGCGCAGGGAAGCTAAAACCAGCTCAGTTGAAACAGTGGAACACTCAGCGTCCAACCAAAACGACTCGCCGTTTCCATCTTCATCGCCTTCGAAACCCAGAGGCCAGTTTTTAGGAAAGTACGATTCTTTTTTATCTTTAGGGAGATCAAAGAGAGAAACAGATTCCAACTCCGCTGAGGTAGCGAGTTGGGAAGGTATGTTGTGGTTTGTGAGTTGAAAGTAACCGCGTTGAGAGGATGCAGAGAATAGAAGGTCTTGAAGGTTCGGGTCAGAGAGAGAGATGAGAGGGAAAGGCGTGGCAGGAGTGGAACGGCGAGTGGGGAGGAAGAGAGTAGGGGGGAGGCGGTGGAGGAGACGGGAGAGAGTATCGGCAGATGCTGCTGAAGAGGCAAGTTGGCTGTTCGGCTGCGCTGATGGCGTTGGTGGCGGGGCTGCTGTCGTGCTGTCCATTTTTGACAGATGTTTTGTTTGCTCTTGAGCTGAGGAGGTCATGATATGGAGAACAGAAGATAAATATTCGAATGATGTCCAGATGTGTTGTTTGTTTATATATGGATGTTGGTTGCATGCCACGCCTGTGTGTCAAGGTTTTTTGTGGTCTTGCGTGTGTGGAACATAGAATGTTAATTAATTCGAGAAGCTGATGGTGATACAATGCAGGATCAATGACTCTTTAATATTTTTTAATGGCGTTTTGACTGTGTGCACGGGACATGGCTTGAAAAGAGAGCAGATCGATATTGACATAACATGTTGGATATGGGTCCTATTTATGTTTTTGGTCTGATTAATTAAACGGAGGCGTACATATTTGGATGTGCTGCGTTTAATTCGTGACATTGGCATATAATAACAACAACAATAATAATAATAAAGCTTATATAAACTTAGCTGCATGAAACTAGTCAAAAATTAGGTTCGATCTTGTGACATACTGCCTTAGCCAAATGTTTAATTTGCCCATCACATCCCATGTTTGAAAAATGAAACCCAATCACATTCAAGGGGGGTGCGAGATAAGTCTTCAATTGGATTTTCATTGAATCGTTTCAAAGAGAAAAAATGAAACCCAATCACGACTCATATCTCTCTCTACCCATCACTCCTCGTGAAATGGCTGACAGCCATCGTTTTATCACTCCAACAAACCCGTGATCTTTTTTTATAAGTGGTGGCAGGCTGTTGGCTTGTTGCGCGGAGAGCTGCGGGCCTCTGGTGGTAGCAGGTTCGGGTTACACGGGTACACTAAACTATTCTCTGCTGTTTGTTTATTGAAACGTACCATATGTGTGTCATAAATACCATAATATATAGTACTCGAGTGCCGACGACAAAGAGACATGCTAGTATGTAAAGTTTCATTATCAATAAATCAACTGTATAATATTTCCCACCGCATTTCCAGATGAATCGACTGCATTGATATTGCAGAAGAGACACCGAATCGTGGGCCGTGGCGTGGCCTTTTCTGATGTCTCGGCCACGCCCATTTTGACTGCACTATCATTAGTCTGCTTGCTACCGTCATGAGGAAAGAAATTCCCCTAAAACAATGGAAAAGACAGACCTCTCCCACGTGGAGGGTAAACATAGAACCGCCAAAGAAATTCAAAGCGCACGCGCCAAATAGAATGGTCCTTGCAAGGTCCTCGCCCAATCCAATATAGATAAATCACAGTAAAAATAAAAAATGGATTTTTTCTTGGAAGAGAGACTTGGACGTATCAGGAGCCGCCACCCTTTTGCGGAAGATTAATTAAATTAATGATGATTCCTGATTTGGCTCTCTACAAGCGCTTGTTATGCTTAATTTATAGTCAGTTTTTTTTTTTTTAATTCTTGCGGAGTGTTCCTCATCAAAATTAAAATGTATCAATAAATAAAGTACATATTCTTTGGTTTTGTTTTAATTTACACAAAGATATATTCTATAATTAGTATGCATGCTGCTACAACCTTATTTTAATATCAATTGCAAACTTGATACATGCTTACTGAAATAGTATATGTATATATATTTCGTTGTGATTATAAGTTACTATTTTCTACATGTTTATAGAACATTTTCCTCACCTGTATAATTATCATTTGCTGATTTCCCGACGACAGCAACTTATTGATGATCGGTTGACTTTATGATAACTGGGCATGCATATCAAAGGATCGAGAAGAACGTATTTGTCGTTTCTTCTCGTATGCACGTTATTAATTATATTTGATAATCAGATTATTGTTTTTGTGTTTTTTTTTTTGGGCTGAGGCAAGGAAAACGAAGGTGCATATGTAGAGATACTAGCGATCCCGCTAAAGCAGGCAGGGACAGGCGTTTCGAGAAGGAAGCTCGTACGAAATCTGAACGGAGAGTTCCTGAAAACTCTAATCTTGGTCTTGAAATTTTCACTATGGTTTTGTTCGCGGAGAGGGTGCTCGGAAGAACATTGCCAACGTATCTGGCGGAGCATTGGTGGGCTAACGAGGATGGAAGGCACAGCTGTCCTTCATGAATAACTCGTCCAGCAACCACGACAAATATCATCGTCATCACATCAACATCCAAAGCGAAGTCCGACAGCGTCGTCTACGAAATTAGTCCCGAATTGGAATATTTTGAAGCTGATTATTACCTCCAAAAAATTTGTTACTTTAATTGATGATTTAGAATAATATTGGAATACGGTAGGATTATTTTTTAAAATATTTTTTATTTATAAATATATTAAAATAATATTTTTTTAAAATTATTTTTAATATTAATATATCAAAATGATCTAAAAATGTATAAAAAATAAAATATAAAATCAAATATGAAATTAATATCACAAGATCATTAACATCCCTTCTTTTTTTTCTTCTTCATTTCAGAAAGCTTGTTACGTTTCTTGAAACATGCAAGGTGATGGTATTTTAAATCAATAGATATTTTGTTTCTCGATAGTTTTTTAAATATTAGCATTAGCCTCGAGTTCAACAATTTATATAATGCTGGAGAGAGAAAAATAATAGATAATTTTTTTAATGTATATTAAAATTATATCCATTCATTTTAAAATACTTTATCGTTCTTCTTTATCACTCTTGTCCTTGTTTGGAAAACAATTTACACATAAATCAAGAGGTCGAGGATAGAAAGAGAAAAGGTATTTTGAAATAGTTTCTTTTTAACAAATTAACACTATGAATTATGAAACATGATGAAAATAAATATGTGATAACCTCAAGCCAAATAAAAGATATAATTTTATTTTTTATTTTAAAAGGTATAATTTAATTAATAAAGTTTTAAGTTTGCTTTTTCTATATATTAAAGTTTTATAAATTTTAAAATTTATAAAATTGGTTTGGATAAATACTTTAATATAAAAAAAAAAACAAAATTTTCAAACATCCATGTGGAATCTCGATGTTCAATGTTTGTGACTGTCTCCCTCCACCCTTGCCCTTTATTTCACATGTTTCTAGGAGAATTGAATAGATTGGCTGGATTGATCAATGTTGGAGACAGCTGGGATCGGGGCACCCAGACTCAAGAAAACATTTTTTTTATTCTTTAAGCAGCCATTCGCCAATATGCTATCAGCTGAACTGTGCTTCAGCTTCTAGCACCCAAGGTGGCAATTAAAAAAAAAGAAGAAAGAAGCCAATCCTAAAACAGAACAGAGTCGAGTCTAGCAATTTCAACTCCACAATCTAGATCCATCGTCGAAGAGTAATTCCACTCCACAATTCGTCTTCATTTAACTACTTCCATTCAATTTTATGATTAATTGGTGATGAAAAAAATAATGATTAATTAGTAAGATTATCCATTGACATTGAATTTTGCTTTTAAAAAATCAGAACATTTTATATAATTTTTTTCCCGCATAATGTAGCTTAGAAAGTTCATCATTAAGGTAATATTTAAGATTGTAAATACAATTGTTTTTAAATATTTTTTATTTTAAAATATACTAAAATAATATATTTTTTTAAAATTTATTTTTAATATTAAAATTTATAATAATGTAAAACTATATTTTCAACACAAGAAAAAGCACCGTGCAGTTTACGACGTGGCAAAACCTCGCTTAACAAACAAGCAAACAAACCAACCCGTCATCAGCTCTGCATGACCGTTCATCTTAAAAAAAAAAAATTCCGATGAAAACCCCCTGATCGTCTCCGTCTTATCCGTTGGTGCTTGACAATTTGAATTCGAAACGAAGAAAGAACAGCCCCCTCGTCGATCTACCATGTTTTCCAAACTCTTTCAAAAAAACACCGCACGACAACAGCCACCTTCACCACAGCAACAACCACCACCGCAACCGCAACCACCACCTGCGAAGGTAATGATTTCTTTTATTACTTTTTCAATAGATTCGGTTTCTAAACAACATTCTGTCTGATTTATCAAATCAATCCTTCGATTCATATATTAATCTCGTCAATCAAAGGAATGCTCACAAATTCAATTTTGAGCTATTCAGGTTAATGGAACTGATGATTCATTTTTATGCTAATTTAATGAACTTCAGGATAATGTGTCAAAGGGAGGGTTGACACTGAAAGATATAAATCCACGGATTGCTCTACACTATGGAATCCCTTCCACTGCGTCTGTTTTAGCTTTTGATCACATTCAAAGCCTTTTAGCAATTGGAACACTGTGAGTCTACATTTTCTTTTTCTAATTCCTAACAAGTTTTGGACTATTGATCAGTTATTGCGCGACTGCCTTGCTTGATTGATTTTCTATTAAATAAGTATGTTTATTGCTGTTTTATGAACTGGGAGTTTTGATTTATTGAATGGAATCGCTCGCATTTTCCGTATTTTTGATATCCAGTGATCGGCTGAGAAGCTGTAAAAGTTGAAGTGCAGGCATTAGAAAACATCAATACGAGGTTTCTTGATGATTTTTGTTTTTTTGGTTCTTTAATTGGTGCAGGGATGGAAGAATAAAAGTGATCGGTGGTGATAACATCGAAGGACTTCTTGTTTCTCCGAAGACATTACCATTCAAATACTTAGAGGTTTGTAATTTCAGATCTGGAGATGAGTTCGCATATTTCTGTCCCTTTTCTCTCCTTGTCGTTTCATTTTGTTTGATGTGTTCGTAATTCTTCTTCTTCTTCTTTTTTTGGGGGGGTGGGGGGGGTTGCATTTGCTTACTTGATTATTTAAAGCTCAAAGCGAATTCCACATTCTATTTGGCATCCTTTTTTTATTTTATTTATCAAATATCAGAACATGTGTGGATTCACTTCTTTTTTTTAATCTTTTGATAGTTTCTACAAAATCAAGGTATCCTAGTCAGCGTGTCAAGTGACAATGAGATTCAGGTATGGCTCCTGTAGCTATGCAAGATCTTCTTGTTAAAATCTTCTCCAGTACCAGGAATTATATAGCTTGTGTATTGAAAGGTTATCAATATTGGCAGGTTTGGGATTTAGAGCAAAGACAAATTGCTTCCACTTTACAATGGGACTCCAATATAACTGCATTCTCTGTTATTTTTGCCTCAAGTTACATGTATGAAATAGGGATACTATACTGCATTTCCATTTGGAATTTATTTATTTCCATCAAAGGCGTGTGAAATATTGTGCACTTCATTTAATTGTTGCTACCCATTAACACCGCAGGTATATTGGAGATGAGTATGGGATGGTTTATGTATTAAAGTATGATGTCGAAGAAGTTAAACTTGTACCGATGCCATACCATGTTCCTGCGGATGTAGCAGAGGGTAATGATCTTATTCTGTATTGAGTTTGATAAGGTTTAGGCGAATAAATTCTTTTCAAACCTTTTTTGCATTAATTTTTAATTTACAGCTACTCTTATCTTTTTTGAAGGATCACTCTTTGATTATTTTATTTTTGGATAGATGATTATGTTTGAGCACAGCTACAAAGTGACTGGTGTTTAGTTAATTTTTGCCTGATTTTGTTGGTGTGACCTCCCTTCTTTATATCTCCATCTCTCTATACTTTGTGTGCTTTTACCTATTTATTTCTATGCTAACATGTATGCCAATTAGTGCCAGATGCATCTGGTATGTCATCACCTAAGAATCACTCTGTTGTAGGAGTTCTGCCCCAACCTTCTTCTCAAGGAAACAAGTAAGACAAGATTTGCTAGAAGTTCCCTCCCTCTTGTGTTTTTTTTCCTTTCCTTTCTTTAAAAAATATAGGTTTTCTTCTCTTGAATAGCAATATGTTGAGATGGTCTTATTATTTATCTACCATGCACCAGCAGTTCACTATTTTCTCATCATAAATGATAATTATTTGCTTCTAAAGGCATGTGGACTGGACACTAGCCTCTGGACCATCTGTAACGTTTGTTGACTTGGTAATTATACTTGTGCTTTTATCAGCATATATGATGGAACATGTTTCTATAAATGTAGAATCAGACACTTGCACCATATGTCATGGAGATGGGTATGCTTTATTAAGATTAAATTACTCTCCCTCTCTCCTGAGGTTCTGTGCATGTGTCTAATCACACGAGTTTTAGATCTGTATAAAATAATGGCGTAGCTGTATTATAATGCACATCTTATTCTTTTATGTTGTTCTCATGCATTTCAAATAATTTGTTTTGTTCCAGAGTGTTGATTGCATATGAGGATGGGTTGATGATTCTTTGGGATGTCTCTGAAGATAAAGTTGTTCTAGTTAAAGGGAACAAAGATATTGAATTTAAATGTGAAATAACAGCTGATTCTCACAAAGAAATAGGACACAAGCTTTCTGATGGTAGATCAGACTATGAGCCATTGGAGAAAGAGATAGCCGCCCTCTGTTGGGCATCTACTGATGGGTCAGTTCTTGCTGTTGGTTATGTTGATGGCGATATATTGTTGTGGAACCTATCAAGTACTGCTTCTGCTACAGATAAGCATGCTGCAAAATCATCAAATGATGTTGTTAAGCTACAGTTATCCACAGGTGACAGAAGACTCCCTGTCATTGTTTTGCATTGGTCTTCACACAGACCGCATAATGAGTGTTGTGGCCAGCTCTTTATCTATGGTGGTGATGCAATTGGGTCTGAAGAAGTTCTAACGGTTTGATTTCTAAATTAAGATTAATTTTTTACAATTTTTTTTTTGTTCGTATATATATTTCTCACACTAATAGATGAAAAACTATCAAGGTGTCCTGTCTCGCCCAACAGGGGATTTAAGAAACATTTCATGAATAATCTGAGATAGGAGCAATTTATTTTATCCACAGAAGGAGAAAAAAATAGTTACTTATTATATCATCAATACCCGAAGGCATATCTGAGATGAGGAATGCTATTTTTTGAATGAAAGTTAACTCATTGAATCACAAGCTGAAAGTGGCTTAGCACTTGATACATCCTTTTTCACGAGTATGTTAGATTTTTGTCCAGTCATTATGGCATATCAGAGTTCACAAGAATTTTAGTGACTAAAAATCCAATAATCAGATCAACAATAGATCTGTCAGTCTTTCTTTTCAATGTTTAAGTCTAGATGGTGCACACTTTATATTAACACATCTCTGTGTTCTACAGATTTTGAGCCTTGATTGGTCTTCTGGAATAGAAAGTCTAAAATGCATTGGGCGTGTTGATCTTACTCTTGATGGTTCATTTGCTGATATGGTTGTTTTACCTAGTGGTGGCTTGATTGGAACTTCAGGCACTTTGGTATTAACTAATCCAGGACAGCTGCACTTTTATAATGACGCTGGCTTGTCTTCCTCAACGTCCCTACAAGAGACAAGGAATTATGTTTCTTCAATGCAGTATCCCATGGTTGTACCTACTGTCGAACCACAATTGACTGCAGCAAAATTTGGTCTGGTCTTTATAGATGGCAAGTTCTCACAGGCTCTCTCTGAGGTATTTTTTTTTTTAATCACAGTCCAGCGGCTATAAAGTAGATTTCATTTGCTTGACAGGAAAAGGAAATGCAAAAACGAATTTAAAATCTTCTACCATTTTCCTTCACTTTTTGGTGCGCAGCTGTTGAGAGTATAAATGGTTCCAACCAAAAAATAACTTTTCCACAAGAAATGTCTGATTGGAATCCTTGTGCCTTGGGTAAACTAATTTTTCTTTCTCAATTTTTTTTTTCTTTTTTTATTAGGCAATTTCTGCTAGAAAACCTCAAGCAACACATTCTTCTGGAAATACAAATTGCCCTTTGACTGGTGGAGTTCCCAGCCAACTTCATGATGCTGAAAAATATCAGGTCGAGAGATTATATATAGCTGGCTACCAAGATGGAACTGTAAGAATATGGGATGCCACCTATCCAACATTTGCACTCATTTATGTTTTAGGACCGGAGGTTATTACTTTCACAATTTTGTGAGTTTCATTTTCAAATTCCATTGACATGCATCCCTTATTGAATTGAAATTGATAGTCAAGGACCCCAAATTTGTGTGATGCACAGGTCAAAGGTATCAATGTTGCTAATGTTAATGCATCAGTATCTGCTTTGGATTTTTGCTCCTCTACCTTATGTTTAGCTATTGGCAATGAGTCTGGTACGGTAAGAGTTGAATTTTTGTCAGTGATTCATTTATGACTACTGAAATCTAATGCTTTGGTATTTCTATTTCTCTTGGTGGGTGATGGTAAGAGTTGAATTTTTGTCAGTGATTCATTTGTGACTACTGAAATTTAATGCTTTGGTAATTCTATTTCTCTTGGAGAGCGTGTAGGTTCGTCTATATAGGCTTGTATGTAGTGCTGATGAGATGAGTTTGAAGTTTGTGACTGAAACTGAAAAAGAAGGTATCATCCTATATATACTTTTTATCTTCATCTTTCTCTATTTTATTTATTTATTTATAAATTTGGTTTAAAAAATTTCAGAAAGGTCTAAGATGTATGGGTTTTAGAAATTGGTTGAGGTTCTACTAATATTTAGATCATTATAGAGAAGCTAGTTTAGACTCTAGATGGTTCTAAAAAGTTTGACCAAATGCTAAAACTTGTAGTTTGACCTGTAAGTCTGGGATTTCCATTCTGAAATAAGCTTTTCACAGTGAAAGCAAGTGTTATTTCCCTGATAGTTGGAAGATAGACTTATTCTTCTTGCTCACTATTCTAAATGTTCATCTGCACTGTCAGCACAGCTTGGTTGATTAGAAGTTGATCCACCCCTGCTACATATTTCTATTTTAAGTTCACTTTTCTTCTTTGAAGAATTCATGGATAATTGTAGGGTTTTTTCCCTGAAGATTGAAACAGAGAATTTTATTTTATAAAGATTCCATTTTACTGACGAGTAACTGGTCTTACAACAAAATTGCACTATGCAGCTAATCCTCATAGAGAAAGATGGCTTGGTTTGAGTTTTTCATTCTCTTTTTATCAGATGCTGGTTTCAGTTTGAATGGATAGTCTAACGAGTAAAAGTGATTATTATTTTACTAATACTGGAGAAAATGGACAGCATCTTTGTTTTTGCAATGATTGAAGTTCCTTTTTTTTTTTCAGTCTTTAGTTTAACATATTAGTATCTGTGCAGTCTACACTCTGGACCAAGAGGATGGACCTCAATGTACAGCTGTATTTTCTTACCTAAGTTCTCCTATATATGCATTGCAATTTGCAAATTCTGGAACCAGACTTGCTGTGGGATTTCATTGTGCCCGGGTGGGAATCATTTGCTTAGTCTTTTCCCTCTTTGTTAATTGAAATGCCAAATTATCAACCTAATTAGTTTTGAGAGTTGATTTCTCAATTGGATGTTTCAGGTAGCAATGCTTGACACTACTACATCATCTGTTTTATTTCTCACAGACAGTCTATCTGGTTCCAGTTTGCCTGTCAAGTCTCTGGCTGTGTTTTCAAATTGTATTGACTTAATAAATAATTCAGAAGACACTGGATCCACAATTGTGGAAGATCATGTAAGTTTGAAAGTGTTTGCTATGACCAAAGATGCCTGTATTGTTGTCATGGATGGAAACAATGGTCGTATTCTCTGCTCCCAATCAATAAAATCTGCAACGGAACTTATGTCACCTTCAATATATATTATAGGCAAGTATTTTTTTCAACTGGGCAGAGAATAGTGTTTTTTGCTTCCAACAAATCGAATGAATTTCTGATTTTTTCTAAGCAGAGGGTGGCAGCTACATCTCTGAAATGTGTAGTGGAAAACATTTATCTGTTTCATCTCAGAAAAGCGACACTAAAAGTGAATCTGCCCCGGCTGCTTCTTGCAGTGAAAGTTCTCCACTTAAAGTTGACCACGAGACCTCTGCTAAAGCAGCCCACTTTAAGCAGAGAGAAGAAAATTTTCTTCTTTTGTTTTGTTGTGAGGATGCATTGCATTTGCATTCTTTGAATGAGGTGCCCTTTCCTGTAAGTCTTTGGTTTCACCATCCGTACCTCCACTTTCCATTTAGTAAAGCCCTCTTATTCTAGGTGGACAGTGATCCTATTCGAAAGGTAAATCTCATAAAACCATGCTGTTGGAGTACACCATTCAAGAAGGACGATAAAGAGCATGGGATCATTTTACTCTATCAGACCGGAGAGATTGAAATTAGGTAAAGCACTCATTGTACTTCTCTTTTTTAATTGATGTTGCAAATTTTCATTTGCTTTTTAAGTTTTCTATAACTCTTATTTAGTGGAAATTGATCATCTGATGAATCTTAGTAAATCTTTCATGTAGAAGCTAATTAATTTTATGTTAGACAGATCTTTGCCAGATCTTGAAGTGGTTGTAGAAAGCTCTTTAATGTCAATCCTAAGGTGGAACTTCAAGACTAATATGGAGAAGACAATATGTCCATCTGAAAATGCTGAGATTATTCTGGTTAGATTTTTTATTGCACTTTTTATTCAGACGAAGAAAATATTTTCATTGTGTTATATTACCAGCAAAAATTCCTGATTTATGAACCTTTGAATCACATAGTTTTTTCTTTTGCCATCTTCTGCAAATTTGAAGAATGAAACTCTCACGATTCACTGAGTCATAATTCAAATGTTATCTTTCATAAATCACCAATGGCAAAAATACCTATCAATATATATTCCTATTAATTTAACTTGGAAGTATGTTGGGAAAAAGACGACTCCAAGAAAAAAAAAAGAAAAAAATTCAAGGAGGAGGTGTGATGTAGAATCAGTATGTTAAATGTTACAAAAATTTTACTTATGATTAAAGCAAAATTTTAATGCAATTTTGTAGCTTTTTTATTCTTGTCAAAAAGATATTTCTAACCAAATATATCTAGGACTTTTATTTGAGTAAAAAGTAAAAAAATAACCTAAATTCATTTGCAAAAGTTATATGCCAAAAGGAACCTTAGATTTGGTAGATCTGCTAGTGAAAGTTTGTTGACCACTTGCATGAAAGATGCTGATATGATGCACCCTTGCCTATCTGATACATTCTGCAGGAATGAATTGCAAAGTATTCTCTTCTTCTACGTCCTTTTACTTTGTCAGAGGAGGCATCATGTTATGAACAATTGGTCTAGAGTGAGAGATATATACCTAATGTTGGCAGCATGGACTCCATGGAAACTATAACTATGAGATAATCCCCTGGAAAATTAAGTTTAAAATGCAAAATATTCTTCTCTATAGAAGAATCTTAGGTGCTTTGAAATGAGATGTGTATGGTTTAAGTTAACTGAGATAGATCTTGGAATGACTGGTGAAAGGTGCAGCAACCACATTAATGGGCAGGGAAGACAAGTTTAGAAGTAGGTATGGTATGGTTTTAATAATTAGCCGAGGACATATTTCATTTTTTGGTTATTTTAATATCTTGGCCATGAATAGGTCTTCACCAAACTGGAACATGATTGTGCGTTTCATGCTGGCCCAAGAAGAGTTGAGTGACACTTGAGATGAAGCAGAGTATTTCTTTTTAAATGGAATATCATAACCCCTAGAAATTACAGATTCTTCCAGCCTATAATAAAGACAGAATTGACCACAATTCTTTCATTTCATCTCAATATTTTCATCTCCTACCATTCAAGATTTCCTTCTTGAAGCCTTGTCTTTATATTGGCAATGAGCAATGCTTATTAGTGTATGGACTGGGAGATGAAGTTCGAATTAAGTCAATGGAGATAGTTGAGATTGATCAGACTGTTGCTGATGTGGTTAAGGAGGAAGGAAACATAGGCTTGAATGATTTAGTGACAAACATTCAAACTGATTGGAGCAGCTCCTGATAACTTAGATGATGGAAACAAAAAAAAAAACATTCAAACTAATATACTGCAGGTCCATTTCATGTTTTCAGATTTTGGGGCATTATTTGAAACTTGTTTGTTGTTTTTGTTTATTGATCCTATATGACTTGCATCTGGTCTTTACTTTTGACTACTTTGCCATGATTATTGTACTGTTATAAATTCACCTATTTAGAACTTTTTAATGATGTAAGCTTAGTGATTCAAAATAAAATTTAGTTCACTTTGTGTTAGATGTCGATATTTTGTGCCCTGCCAATCTCTTTTCAGCTTCTATCATAGTTTTGGCATTTTATATCTAACTTGGATTGGTGGTTTTCTTCTTCTTCTTCTTCTTCTTCTTCTTCTTTTGTTTTATAGGTGAATGGATGTGAATTTGCTGTTATATCGTTTTTGGCCTCTGAAAACCACTTCAGGTCTCTCTCTCTTTTCCACACCCTTATATGTGGATGTGTTATTTCTGTTTACCTATGACCTGGAACCTTGATTGAAAAGATAGTTTACAATTTTACAAAAATCTGGCAATTTTAGGATTCCAGAGTCATTGCCTTGCCTTCATGATAAACTACTTACAGCTGCTGCTGATGCCACAATCAGTTTATCTCCCAATCAGAAGATAAAACAGGTTGGAGTTATGTTTCAGACTTTGTGTGTTTTTCCCCAAAAAAACTTGGCATGATGCTAATAACTTTTGTGGCTGCAGGGTGCTTCCTCTGGTATTTTAGGTGGTTTGATTAAGGGTTTCCCAGGGAGCAAGGCAGAGCACGATGTAGATCTTCTTGAAGTTTGTAAGAATGATTTCGCTGATTTAGAGAGCATATTTTCCAGCCCTTCTTTCTTAAAGCCTTCTATCGACCATGCGGATGACCAAAAAGTTGTGGAGCTTAGCATAGGTTTTGTATCCCCTTGCTCTAAGAATCTCTATTTCCTTGCCTGGTCTTTTTCCTGACTCTGCTTCTGTTTGGTGCAGATGACATTGATATTGACGAACCTCTATTTGTCTCACCTTCATCTGAAATGAAGAAGAATGATACTAAAGGCATACCCCGAATCTTCTTAAACTTTGGCAGATTTGCTAATTCATGCTAACCATTCTTCTTTTTGCTCTGCAGATAAGGGAACAGAAAGGGAAAGATTATTTGAAGGTGCAAGTACTGATTCACAGCCAAAGCTCAGAACAGCCGATGAAATTAAGGCTAAATATAGGAAGGGGGTAATTCAACATGAAAGGTTAAAATGCTGATGTCCTGTGGATTATCTACTTTTTGACATGGTAGTTTATGTTTGCAGGATGCCTCTGCTGCAGCTGCACATGCAAAGGACAAGCTCATACAACGCCAGGAAAAACTTGAGGTAGTAATAGAACTAGTTTTGGTTCCCTTTTATGTGAACTCATTGGATGAATCTCCTGGAAGAAGTTTTTGTTGCCTTTAAGGCTCAATATTTTGAAACTATGCCCTCGTTATAAGGTTGCAATCTCGACAGCAATTCATTATATACCAAACTCAGATTAACAACTGGGGACCCCTTGACCTGACAACTTGGGGCCCCCTTTAAGAACTATCCATGAATTGTTATGGCCCCCGTTGCACCTAAACTAATAAAACGATACCTGTAATACAGTTGATTAGTGCTACCCTTTTTGATAACCATCTGGTAGTGGCTGCAATCTTAACCTTACTAAATGGTATCTCCTATTCGAACTAAATTCTTGGAAACTTCATACATCGAGGTCAGCATTTATTTATTTTTTAGTAGTCTCTCATTGAATGTTAAGACAGTTGTTATTAAATTGATTTTAGGTAAGATAATGGATTTAAATGCATGCCTTTCTTTTCTTTTTTCCTAACTAATTATGCGACTGTGAGGATTTGGTATTACAGGTAAAATTTCTGGTTAAATTACTTTGTTCTGGGGATATTTAGTTTTAATTTCAAAGTTTAATCTATTGCTTTGACGGCATTTAAAGAATTACATCAGGAATAGCACAACAAGACAATTAGAAACATGCAGTTATGAACTTGCGGATTTTGTAGCTTAAGGAGGCCTATTAAATCAAACCACATATTGATCGACTCTCTTCAAATTGTAAAAATACACGCTGGAGAAATTCTTGTATTGATTAGCTTTGGCCTAACTTTTCTTTTCTCCTCGTTTATATTATTCACAACAGAGGCTCAGTGAGCGTACAGCGGAGCTGCAAAGTGGGGCCGAAAACTTTGCATCAATGGCAAATGAGCTTGCCAAGCAAATGGAGAAACGCAAATGGTGGAACATATGATGGTGGCTTCCCCGAAAGCGCATCGTTGACCGTGCATATCCTGAACCAACTATTAACGTTTTCGAATGGCACCATCAGTACCAGGTTTCTTCTTTGCATATTTTGATGATTGATTCTTTAATCGTTTAGATGTCCTCCATTCGTGTATATTATGAGTAGTCAAAGCAACTCGTTTATATATTTTGTTTTTTTTCTTTTCACACCGTATGTTCTTGTCATCGGCTGGAATGAGCAAGTTGATGACGAAGTATTATTATATCAATAACCCTACTCTTGACATTTTAACACGGTTAAAGTCTGCGCCGCGCCTCTTCGACCATTAGGGATCCACGTTTCCGTATTAAAAGAATAAATAATAAAGTTGGGAACGTTTTGTTCCATCGGAGTTCCCATATTATATTTGATTAATTACTCGAGTGGTTTTTGGTGCTCGTTGGGACCCCTTGCCTGTTGCCAAAATGGGATCCTGGGGGCAAACTCATGAGCGGGAAAGGAATGGTAAATTATTTTTGTAGGGTGGTCTGAACCCGTTTAATATCATATTTTACCCTTTAAATTATTGAGGTTGTGGTAAAATAAAGTTTTCACTGTTAAGTATCCTAAAACAACAAATTAGAAAAATTAGAAAGAGACGAAAGAAATATATTGCTTCATAGTTTGACGTCTGGTTTTAATAGTAATTTGGTCGCGGGTTTCAACTTGCTTGATAAATAGTAGTTTTGAGGATATAACAGATCAAATTGTTAATCTATGCCTTATTTTGTCACAATCCCAATAATTTAGGGGTAAAAGATGTCATTAAACCTTTATTAAAATGAGTCCAAAATTCCAAATCTGGAGTCTTTCAATTTGGTAATAAAAGAACACTTGTACATTAGTGTCTCATACATTTAGTAGGATATTAGTTGTCGGCCCCGCGTCTTCATGCAGACAGTGTAAACATGGGCGTTATTGGGTTTGCGTATCTAATTTGTTTATATATAAACCTGTTTTGGTTAAAATAGAAAGGATATTATTATATAGGATTTTAATTATATATAGTCGTTTTTAGAACCAGCAATTATGATGGAAAAAATCATGGTGCAGGAGCATCCGGTGATATCAAGAAGATAAAATCTATCACCCATTAAAAATTATAAAGATATCTCCAACACGAATTTTGTTTTTTAATTATATTTATTTCTAGCCACTCGACGAGTTTCATTTATACAACAACGCCAATAGTTCCAAACTTTGAGTTGCTTGAAAAAATAACAATCTTCTCTTTTCTTCTATCGGCCTTCCCTACCTAAGGCATGTGCAGCATCAAAAGTTTGCTTGACCCAACTGGTCGGAGAAGCAAGAACAAACTGAAAGTGTAATGAAGACACACATATTATTAGCAAACTCTTCATAATCGAACAGTGGCCTGCGGGTTCTTTCCCTAGACGGGCCAGAGAAAAGCCATGGCGTGAAGTATATGACAGAACGAAACACGGAAAGGACTTCATTAACGTTGGAAAGCTACTGAAAATGAGAATAGATGAGTTGACTCGTAAGATGACGACCTTGACACAACTAGCCATGTATTATCAACCTTCAAGATTTGACCACGTCAGTCTGGCTTCTCCTTTCACGCTAGTGATGTTCCACTCTCCACGGGAAGAAAAGAAAACCACACGGTGGGTCAATATCACACACCACTACACATTTCCCAAGTACCCAATTAGAGGCAGCTGAGGTAATAGGATATCTCGATTCAAATCTTGCGGGGATGATTCGGAATTCGAAGATGGGGAGGAATGTGTTCGTCGTATAGTCCAAAATCTATTAAGGAAAAAAAAAAAAAAAACTAAAACCTAACTAGAACGTGCGGTGATTTCTGTTCATATATTATATATTTTTTATGATTTCAATATATTTATATAAAAAATTATTTTAATATATTTTTAATAAACAATATTTTACACTTCATCTATAGTCCGTATAAAAAGATATTTAAAAATGTAATAATATTTAATTTTAAAATATTTTTTATTTAAAAATACATTAAAATTATATTTTTAACATATATATATATATATATATATATTTTTAATATTAACACATCAAAATAATTTTAAAATATAAAAAAAAGTTATAGAAATGTGGTAATAATTATTTTTCATAGCGTTTTTTATTTGAAAATATATTAAAATAATATTTTTTTAAAATATTATTAATATTAATACATCAAAATAATCTGAAAATATAAAAAATTAATTTTTAAAAAAAATACAAAAACATACCGCCCTGGAGCTTTTGCGAGAGAAGCACAGGACAGCAACACGATTACATTCTCACAAGTATATATATACATATATACATGTACACACTAAAAACAGAGAGAGGACAAGCAACAAGAAGCACAAGTTGAGAATTTTATTTTATTTTATTTTTTGAGAATTTTATTGCTGGCAGTGGAGGAGAGAAGCCCTTGTGTTATCCCTTCATCTACTTTGCAAATTTTGTATCTTTTCTTCACTTTTTATATAGGCTTCAATTCTTCTATTTTCTTACGTGCACTGAGATAGCAAGAACTGAATACGCTTGCATTTTCTGCTTCTTGGTCAATGGCTAGCTGGGTTTTATCAGAATGTGGCCTAAGACCCCTTCCTAGAATCTATCCTCAAAGCAGAACCGGCTTAACATCAAAACTTACAAACCTTTTAAAGCTTAGACAGCCACGAGACTCCAAAAGTTGCGATCTTGGTTCTCCTTTCAAGGTCTCAAGTTGTTCTAGACAAATAAACTGGGCGTTAAATGTTGCTGTTCCGGTTAGTGTTCCAGTATGTGAAGAGGAAGACAAAGAAAGAGAAAACGTTAATGGTGTTAATGAACAGGAAGGTGGATTTTTTGACCCTGGTGCACCACCACCTTTCAAATTATCTGATATAAGAGCTGCTATACCTAAGCATTGTTGGGTTAAAGATCCATGGAGATCTATGAGCTATGTTGTGAGAGATGTTGTTGTGGTTTTTGGATTGGCTGCTATTGCTGCTTACTTCAACAATTGGGTTGTTTGGCCTCTTTACTGGTTTGCTCAGGGGACCATGTTCTGGGCCCTCTTTGTTCTTGGCCATGATTGGTAAATTCATATGTTTTTTCGTTTATTGAGCTTGAAATTTTATTGCATTCTGTAGGAAATGTTATGGCCATTTTATTTTATTTTTCTAACACTGGATTTGCAGCTTTCCTTTTGTTCAAGTGCTGCATTTGAGGTGCCTATTTATTTGTTTCTAACATTGATTGCGTTTCTCTATAATTTTGCAGTGGTCATGGGAGCTTCTCAAATAATCCAAAGCTTAATAGTGTAGCGGGTCATCTCCTTCATTCTTCAATCCTTGTTCCTTATCATGGATGGTATGTTGCTGCGATAACTGCTAAATTTCAGTATTTCGGTGTCCTGTTTAGTTTTTAGCAATTTAGTATTTACCTATGCAATACAATCTGATATACTCATGTATACTTGCAATTTTGATAATTATTTCAGGAGAATTAGCCACAGAACCCACCATCAAAACCATGGACATGTTGAGAATGATGAATCTTGGCATCCAGTGAGTTTTTGTGAATATTGACCTCTTAGTTTCAAGTAATATTGTTTCAATTCTTTCAAACTCGGAACTTATTGATTTATACTATTTGTTATTGTAGTTGCCTGAGAAAATTTACAGGAGTTTGGATAATGTCACAAGAAAATTGAGATTCACTTTGCCTTTCCCTATGCTTGCCTACCCTGTCTATCTGGTAAGCCTTTTGCGTCTTGGTTAGCCAAATCCAGTAATTAACTTCAGGAGATATTTTTTTTAATAGATTGATGACTGTTATGTGATGCGGATTTCAATGACCATACAGTGGAGTAGAAGTCCAGGAAAGAAGGGCTCTCATTTCCATCCAGACAGTGATTTGTTTGTCCCAAATGAGAGGAAAGATGTTATTACCTCAACCGCCTGTTGGACTGCAATGGCAGCATTGCTTGTTTGTTTATCCTTTGTAATGGGTCCTCTCCAAGTGCTTAAACTCTATGGCATTCCCTACTGGGTAGGTTTAGCTCTTGGGTTTTACGTATCCCGTTGCCATTTGTTAGAATTGCTACAAGTCAATTGTTCTTTAGTGTTTATGTTCATACTTTTGGATTTGCCTCTAAATGCAGATTTTTGTTATGTGGTTGGACCTGGTCACTTACTTGCATCACCATGGTCATGATGAGAAACTTCCTTGGTATCGTGGAAAGGTAGGAAGACGAATCTTCTTAGCCTTTGGTCTTACATTTCTTATCAACATCTGGTCATTTTTCTTCTCCTATCAAATTGTGCATTTTTCCACGAGACATACAAGTTCAGTGGGGTTAAATTATCTGAGCTAACATATAATACTTTCTGGCTGTCAATAGGAATGGAGCTATCTGAGGGGAGGCCTTACAACACTAGACCGTGACTATGGATGGATCAACAACATCCACCATGATATTGGGACCCATGTGATTCACCACCTCTTCCCTCAAATCCCACACTACCACTTAGTCGAAGCAGTAAGTGGCGTTATGGTTTGCACCTTAATTGTTGTTGTGTTTCTTTAGTGGTCCACTTTCTTCTGCTTGTAATGATTGTTCATTTTGATCTTTTACAGACAGAAGCAGCTAAGCCTGTACTCGGGAAGTATTACCGCGAACCAAGGAAATCTGAACCTCTTCCATTTTACTTGTTGGGAACACTTGTAAGAAGCATGAAACAAGATCACTATGTTAGCAATACTGGAGATGTTTTGTATTATCAAACAGACCCCGAGCTCTGTGGACCAGAGAAAACAGAGTGAAGAAACCAAAGCTTCTGGGCATCGCAAGGGAAGCCTACCAAGCCAGGATTCTATAATATCAAGTCATTTAACTTCTGACAATTAGGCAGCATTGTCCTCAGCCATTGGGACATCCATTCATTCTGCCACGCTTCTTCTTTTTTTCTTTTCTTCTCTTTCTTATTTGATAAGAGGTGTCGCCGATGGTAAATCTCAGCCACTGCAACATGGACGCAAGAAGTTTACTATATTTGTGACGTCATTGTAATAGAAAATCGACATCTTTGGCTTCTCTCTTCTCTTATTTTTTATGTTGATCGGTCTATGCGGTTGTGTATGTAGTATGCGGGCTTTGTTTTTATATATATTATCAATTTATAATAAAATCTTATAAAAATAAAGGAAAAACACACAAAAATATAAAATAATAAACATACATTCAATATATATATATATAAAGTAAAAATTTGTTTGTTGAATAGATAAAAATATCATTAAATAAAGTCGCATGAAAACATAAAACAACAAATTTATTTTCAACAAATCAATATGTATATTAATTGTCGGAAAATTATGTGTGTGTTTTTGAATGTATGTGAACTACAATATTTATGATCATTGTCAAAAAATCTTATTAAAATGGATGAAAAACACAGATAATAAATTAAATTCAAGAGATCTAAAAAACTAATCATAATAATTACCAAAAGATTGTGTTTTTTATGATAAATATAATAAATATCACCAAATTTTCAGAAAATATTATTACTTCAAATATCATGACATTTAGAAAAAAAAATTTGTTATATTTGAAAAAAAAAGTACGATTTTCTAAAATAATATATTTTTTTTTTGTTATATTTGAAAAAAAAAAGTACGATTTTCTAAAATAATAAAAATAAAAAATAAAAAAGGGAATCACCCTTGCAACAGGGAAGCATTAGCTATTAAATAAAGAAAAGAAAAGAAGAAAGGCAAAACTAAAGCTCGTAATGACAATGATGAAGAGAGAGAGGGGGTGGAACTTATCAAGTGGAAATCAAAGTTTTGTGGTATTGAGATCGATGACTTCGTGACAAAAACTACAACGAAACTTTTGGAGGAAACGCCTGATGTGCGGAATGCGGGGGGGGATTTGAGGTTGAGAATTTGGTTAAGTTCGGTCGAGAATTTGTAAGGAGTTCAGTGCTCGGATTAATTATCTAGTTCATTTGCTTTTTAAAAAAAAAAAAAGAAGAAGAAAATTTCTTTTTTTCTTCGTCTTTCTTAGATTTAGTTCGAGTTGTTAATGGGCATAGATAGAGGACCCTGGATGATCAATAAATGAAAATATAGGGTCTTGTGTGATCAATATTGAGGTTTTGACTAATTTTCAAAACTAGAGGGTTATGCCATCATGGACTGACTACCACCTCAGGAAAGGAATTTCTGATATTGAGATGGACCAAAAAAAAAGAACTACATTGTTAAAGGAATGACAACCATTCTTGCCATCATTAATGTTTTGGGAGTGATTTTTAACTTGGTTTTTATTAAAATTTAATTTTTTAATGATTTTAAATTATTTTGATGTGTTGTATTAATGTTAAAAATATATTTTTTAAAAAAAAATATATACTATTTTTATATTTTTTCAAACAAAAAATATTTTAAAAAAAAATAATTGGTGTCATTGTTTATTACGTTTGAGACATCATTAGCGCCTTTTTAGATATTCATTCTGAAATGTTTGAATAATACATTAAAATACACTTCGAGGAGCTGCCTCGTAGTTTAAAAGCTTGGATTTCCATCTCAGACCCGACCCGGGCTACATCCATATTCAACTAGATAACTCCATAGAATGAGATGATAGTAATACCGGCATATTGGAGATCAGGTTCCAAGTGACGCGGTCAGGAGTGGTTTCTTTTTCCTTGTGGTCAATCAATAGCGTACAGAATGTACGGCATTCATAAAGGACGCTATTCGTGATTGATCCTTATTAATGCCATCCGAGCCGCAAATACCACTACTGACATCAACACCGTGAGGTTTGAGGAGAGAGAGAGCTTCACTAACGTTTTCAGGCTTAATCCCTCCAGCCAAGAGCCATCCATTCTTGCTTTTGATTGGTGGTAATTCAAACCCCGTCCAGTTAAATCCTTTGCCACTACAAACAGGATCGCAAGTTTATTCAAGGAAGAAATCTTAAACAAGATTGGCAATGCCAAAGAAAACGATAGTGGAAGTGTGAGTTACATATATGCAGGATCTATAAATAAAAAAATTTAGGCAAATTGAGAGGTCTAGATGCAAATTGAGGTTTTATTGATCATCCTGCACACAATCTACTAGGTTTTGCTCACGGTGGACCGTGAAAAACTATTCAGTTCCTAAGCGTGGAGTTCATTGAATATAATGCATCAAATCGATTAGTACCTGAATTCTATATTTTTAAACCTCAATATTGATGGGCAACGGAATATACAAACTGACAAAATGGAGATGATGGATGTGCTATACATGAAGGTAAATCATTTTCTTACCTGCCACCTGTTGTGCTATCCACGAGAATCCAATCAACCAAGGAACATTCTTCATCTGAAATTTGATTTAGAAGGTTTCCATTCTCATTTGCATGGAGAACATACACGATTCGATTTTTTCCCATTAAATACCGAAAAGCTGCCCGAGAACCTTTCCCGTGAAGCTGAATAATAGAATATCAGAGTCAGAAACAAAAATGATATACTACATGTGAAGTAGTCAAGAGTCCAAAACATATACCTGCACGAATTCAAGGTCTGCTGCATCCGCGGCTCTCAATATTGTGTCTGCATCATCATCCACAAACACCCCTACCGGTGCTGCTTCATATTCTCTTGCAACTTTCGAAATTTCCTTTGCAACTGAAAGTGAAATGGAACGTTTTGAGTTGGGCGAAAGAATCATCCCAATAAAATTAGCACCAACTTCAGCTGCCATCAAAGCATCTCGAACTGAGGTAATCCCGCACATTTTAACTAAAGGACACTTCTTTTCATGTTCTTCATGAGTAAAGGCGGCTTTCTTTGGTGGGGTGGAAATGCAATTAACCTTACTCCTTGAATGGGATGTAATTATCGAGAAGTTCAGTTCACTCCCAACCAGATCTGCAAATACTCAGCATTCTCGACTCTTTAAATATACAATATCAAAATCTCATCTAGACATTCAAAAAGAACATGCATAAGAGGTATTTATCTTGCATATATAATGCACCGGAGACATGGATTGGGGTTTAATCTGTTGTCTGTTGTGGTAAATGGGGTTCTAATGGGAACGGGCGGAAACAAAGGAATGCTATATTCTAAAATAACAGAGGACAGAAACTACCATGAACATGGCTTCTTTGCAAGTTGACAAATTTTAGCTGCAAGTGACCTCCGGTAGTCAACCCTGTCAATAAAGACCAAAGATCATTGAAAAACCGGAAGAGTAATCTTTATTCCAAAAAAAAAAATGCAGTTACAATGCTCAGTTCATTAAAAACCAAATGAATGTTGTGCTTTAAACTAGTATGATGGATGGATAGTTCAGACTTGCATCATCTTGAAGCACAAGGCACGGTGAAATTTTAAATTATGCCTCCAGCCTAACTTCCTTTCCATTTATCAACGAAGGTTAACAACCTAGTTGATGTCATGATATAGAAAAAGAATCTTTCACTTCGTAATGAAACATATCATCTCTCTGAGGAGATTCAGCGAACGGTTAATGTGCATTATAAGTTAATCAAATGAAAACCAAAAAGTTCGAGAGACAGAGACCTGCGAGCATGTTTTTGTCAACAATTTCGATTTGTGTTGCGGCGGTGCTAAAAGGTTTTCTGTAATGGAGAGAAAAATCCAAGGCCAGGACGAACAGGTTTTTCCGAAGTCAATTGTATTAGGAGCGTGTGTTTGTGCCTTTGGGTTCGGTGAGCTTGAAAGAGGCCCCCGCTTGAATTTTGGAAACATTTTGAATCTTTGATGGATTAGAAAAGCGAGTTGAACGGCTCTCTTTTTTTCATGATATTATTGTGTTTTTTTATTTAATTTAATGAATACAAGTTTTTCAAATGAAATTATTTTTTTAATTAAAAAAACAATTTATGATTATTAAAATAATTTAAAGAATATTAAAATAATGTATTTATATTTTATATGCGAATGCCAAATATATATATAAAAAAAATCATTTGTAATTGTATAGTTTATATTACCATCTTTACATACTTACCAGTTAATTGATTTTTCTTTTCTTTTAATTTTGAAAAGATACACATATATAATATTGTTTTTCAATGTTTGAGTGTAAAAATTAAGATAGTTTGTAATCTATTTTTTTATTAGATTATCACAATTTTTTCCTATGTAAAATAGTTTATAATAATAATTGTAATCTATTTTTTACTTTAGATTACTATTATTATAAATCATGATTATATTCGGAATTCAGACTTTCTGTTCTTTGTTTTCTCACTTTATCACGAATGACATGTTTCTTTTTTCTTTTTCTTTTTCTTTTTCTTTTTTCTTGATAGTTGCCCCACGATTCTCCAATCCAGTGATGTGGCAATTACCTTGAGTGCACTGAAGAGAGAGAGGCACCAATCTTCTTTTTGGCAATCTTGATTGCGAATAGCATAAAGCTTCCATTTCAGATCAATGGATTAGAGATTAGAGATTAGAGAACCCTTTCCTTTTACGTAAACAATAAATATTACGTGGTTTGATTCTTAACTGCAACACCTGTTCTTTGGGGGGAAATGTGGGCCAGCGACGGCCCGAGCACGTGTACCTTCTTTGTTTATTTTTTGGTTTATTAAAATGGCGGACTCAAACCCGTGATCTTCATCCCTGCACGTGTGTCTCAGCCACTTGAGGCACCACAAGTATTTGATATGAAATAATAAAAAATATACATTAACAAACCCCTAAAACACGAGGAATATTCACTTTTTATTATTCACCCTTATATTATAATGACCATTTTGTTCAATCCATAGAAATATACAAGTACTTGAACTAGGGTTATTTTGATGTTTTTATCGTATAGTGATAGTTGCTAATTTGTCTTTTGCTATTTGAACTATGGAGGAAATACATTGAATTTATTGGATGTAAAGGGTATTTGGATATTTTAGCTTTAGTTTTTTTTTTAATTATAAATTTAGTTGAGGATAATAATATAACTTGTCATTAAATTAATAATGTTATATTTGAAAAGTTATGTGTGTGTTGTATGCGCTAGTATGTTAGAATCACTACATATTTTGAGTGCAACATGCAACGATCAAAATAAGTTTTCTTCATCCTAATTTATTCATTATTAACTCCTATTTTATTACAGATGGTGTATGTTCTTTAAACATGATTAGTGTGTCATTGGTTAATTTTATTTCGCCTATCATGGTAAAAACATCATGTTCCTTATTGTTGCAATTACTTCAAATTCATATATTTTAATTTTGATTACTGTTTTTTATCATCCTAATTTATTCATCATTAACTCCTATTTTATTACAGATGGTGTATGTTCTTTAAACATGATTAGTGTGTCATTTTTTTCATTTCTCTCGCCTATCATGGTAAAAACATCATGTTCCTTATTGTTGCAATTACTTCAAATTCATATATTTTAATTTTGATTACTGTTTTTTATTCATTTTATCTAGAAGTTTTGTTTATTTTTAATTTAACTCTTGGTATTTAATTTATGTGTGTGTGTATGTGTGTGTGATGTTTCAATTTGGTTCTTATATTTCTTATCTCTTATCTTTTTTCCTTGTCTTTTTTAAAATATTTTATGGTTTTTATTTTTTTTTTCAAATCAAGTTTGTGATTTTTTTTAGATGATAAAAATAATTTCAGAGTGGTCCTTTTTTGTTTGATTTTTTTATTGTTTTCATTTATTTTTTTGTCGAGATTCTTATAATTTTCAATTCTATCATTGTTTTTTTCTATAATAGCAACAACAATAATAATTATAATAGTTGTCATGGTATCATTAATAATAATGACGGTGCTTGACAAACAACAATAATTATAATGGAAGTTATTATTATAATGATAATAATAATGATGATGGTGGTGATAGTAATGATAACAACGATGATGTTGATATTATTGATGATAATAATAGTAATAACAATAATAATAATAACAAAAATAATAATAAAAATAATAATATCACTGATAATGACAATAATTAAATTAACAATAACAATAATAATAATGATGGTAATAATATAATTAATGATAGCAGCAATGCTACTAATAATATAATAAAAAAACCAATAAAAAAATTAAACTTTTAAATTTTTCTAGTTTGGGTGTTTTGAGTTTAATAACTGGAGTTAAAAATTTTAAAAATTAATATATATTTTTTAAAAGTATTTATAATTATTTTTATTTGTAATCAGGTTATTTCAGACACAAAATCCAAACTATGATTTTAATTAAATATTTTTTGTTAACTTAGTTTTAATTAGTGTTTTTATTGATATAAAGGGGTTTTTATTTATGTTTTATTTATTTTTAATGAACATTAATTTTTTTTAAAATATTTAATTATATTTTTTTTATTGAAACTCGTATCAAATTTATCAATGACTGAATTTATGATAACTTGATTCGAGAAGGCAACTTTCAATCACAAAACTAGTAAAAAAATTAAATAAGTTGAAAAAAAAAAAATACTCCATCACAAAACATGAATCTCTTTTTTTAAAAAAAAATAATAAATATTTACCACGGGATATAATGTAAAAATTTGTTCTGAATATTTGCACGTGCAGGGCACATGCAAGGCATGACAAGAAAAACTGACATGAAAAGTGACTCCATGCCTTATCCAACACCTCCAAGACTATTTTTTATAGACAGAACACCTTTGCCGGAGAAGAAATTTTTTTTAAAAAAAAAATTATAAAAAAATAATTAATTTTTTTTTAAAATTCAAACTCTTTAATTTTCACTTGAAAAGTTTGAAATTTAAAAAATTTTAACTCAAAATAAAAAAACCAAGTTAAACCAAAATCGATTTTAATTTTTTTTTTAAATTAATTTAGTTATTTTTTTATAAAACTCAAATTAAATTAAAAATAATCACATTTATCTAAAGCTATAAGATTTTATGCATGGATAATCGGATGATCATCTAGAATTAAATGCTTGAAAGAACAAATTGAGAGGTGCAGGACTAAAAAGGGATTCAGACCCAAATCGGACGTGATTTACACAATAAAAAACTTGTTTAATTCTTAAAATTTTCCTCGCCTCGATTCGGGAAAAAAAAAATGTAAGATTTTATCCTGTTATCCGTCTGCTGACTAACGGTTCCTTTTAAGGAAAAATTCCACCTGGCACCGGACCAACGGTTCCTTTTAAGGAAAAATTCCACCTGGCACCGGACCAACGGTTCCTTTTAAAGAAAAATTCCACCTGGCACCGGACCTCTTTAAGAAAGGGAAACAGCCATGCAGATTTTCTCTACATAACTTGGCAGGCTGGCAATAGATTCACGCCCAACTTATTAGCCCATGGAAGGCCGATGGATGCAAGGGGCTAGTGGGCCCTGGACCTCAAGTGTGGGCCTTTGTAGTGGTGGGCCCTCTCGATAAACAATATCCATTAGTGGAAGCATCAATGACGTCGGTGGTCGGTCCACTTATTATCACGCAAACGGAGGACGGTGGGAAGCAACTTCAATTTCAGGATCATCTTTAAATAATGCTTGGCTGAGAATTAAGTTCGTGGGCGGCTCTGGGTACACAACCCATGCACAGATTTTTTCATTGCTGGGAGAACCGAGAAAGACAGCGGTGAAAGACGTGGGACTCACACGTCATCTCATAGCTTGAATCGAGATTTGAAGCCAGACTTTCATGTACATCCCAGCTCAGAAGGATAAATTTAGTCAGCGCATTTAAGTTTAAAAATCAAAACCAATCACCCCCTCATCTGTATAATTGATGTCCAAATCAAGCTGTTGAGAGGTTCAACTCTCTTAGTAATTAATTATGAGGATTAATAGAGTTTTTTAATGTTAAAATGGAAATAGAGTGCTGGCCAGTACCAGCTACAGATTAAGTGACACTATCCTACGCCTTGATGATGATATATAAAAAATAAATATAATTTGTTAGATTGATATGGTGGACGGTGGTAATATATAAATATATAAGCAAATGACTTCCTAAATAACTTTATTACGTTTCGTCCCAGAATAGTTGATATGTCTTGCTATAATTTAAAGAATAAAATAAACTTGGATAGATTTTATCTCATTTAAAATTTTAACCTGTTTCGTAAATTTCATTTAAATTCTATTCAGAATGTTTCATTTTGTTCTAATCAAATAACTTTTTTTGTTTTTTTAAATATCATCTATTTTTATAATATTAATTATAACCCTCAATCCAATAATTATATTAGCCTAATATTTTACAAGTCTCCTGATATATTGTTATATTTCAAGTTAAAATTTTAGGGTAATTAAAATTTAAAAAAGTCTTGTGAAATTATCAATAGTATTTTCATAATTTTATTTTAAAAGTTTATTTTTTGTGTTTTTATTTTAGTTTATTTTTTTAATTTTATCATATAACAACATGTTTATTAATAATTAAATTTCATAATTTATTTTGATTTGTTTTATTAAATATTATTATAATCATAATCTAGGTATAGATTTATAACGTATATTATCATTAACTGGAATGGAATTTAAAACCTTTGTCAATACTATCTCATGCCATTTATTTTTTTATTGTAACTTCTATTATTATTATTTTGAATAGTTTAAAGAAATTATCTTGTCTTATGAAGGTAACGAGGTTTAACTTGCTTGTTTTAGCTCGTTACCTTATCACAAGAAATTTGTTTAATCTATGAGCTCGCCATGTATTTCTTTCTCGAGCGAAAATGGGGTATCAACACAAGGATAGCTTGAATAAACCAATTATTTAAGAGAATCATATGCTGTCAATCACAAGGAGGTTTCATCGCTTGAATCGAAATTCGACCAAGTCTCCACCTCCTTGCTACGCGGGAGTCCTGGCAATCTTGGCATTCAGAACAAGTAATCAGACACTACAGATTGGCCTGCAATACATTGTTCAGAGCACCTCAGGAGTCGGGAGAGGAATCTAATAACACCCAAGTCATCTTTTTAATGCAAAACTTGCTTGAAATACATGGAAGGGCTACATATTTGGAAGATTACAAGGATCGTGGAGCAATGGTGCACTGCAATAACAAAGACATTTATTCAAGTTGCTCGCAAGACTAGCATCAGCAATTACCCGAGTAAAAAAAACCAATGGGAAAAATCTCCCATCCAAAAATCAAAAACAAGAAAGAAGGAAACAGATGCAATGTCATCATCGTCCACGCGATTGGAAATGGAAATAAGTATCACTATACCACAGCAATACTTGAGAACAATCATGATTTTTTATTGAATAGATTTTTATTATTCAATAAAGTTTATAATGAAGTCATTCATGAAGGAAAATTGACTAACATTTTTCCTTCTGAGATCAAGTGCTTTGAGATAATAATAGGCCACTCTCTTCATAGTACTGAAATATAAATTACATCCTCCCAGATTGGGAGAAAAAGAAATAATGAGAATATCAAATAATTAAAAAAATTTCTCCTTGTTCCACCTGGTATTTATCCTAATTCTGACTTAGTCGGTCAATGATGAGCATACTTGCAGCTCTTAATTTTTGCTTTCGATTTGCAGCTTGCTTTAGCATCAACTTTGCTTCTCCTAGACTTAAATACACTTGTGTCAGGATAATAAGCTAAGAACATTGAGGTCTATGCCACCATCTGCTCCTGTTCCATGTAAATCTGCTCCATCCATGGTGGCAGCGATTCACGAACTCCTTTACCAATAGTGTATTGCTTCTCAGCACCAAAAAATGTGCTTCCAGCAGGGGGGGCATCTTTAACCAACGAATTAACCCAAGAAACATCTGGCTCACCAACATGTGAAGCTGTCCCGTTAGCAGCTGTTGTCGCAGCAGGATTATTGTTGCTCCGAAATCCAAAGGAAGCAGACTTCTTGAGCTTGTTCAGTTCATCTCCTTGAATGCCCCAATCCAGTTTCCCATTAGGGGAGCTCCAGTCAGGAAGGTTGGAGGGCATCATGGATACAGAGTTAGCAGCTGCAGTGAAGCCAAGACGGTTGGGTACTGCACCACGGTCAATAAAACTCTGGCTCCTCTTTGCAAATGCAGAGGACCTTGAATTCATTACAGCAGCTGCCACTGCGGCAGATGTATCAAACCCATATGAAATAGGGTTCCTAGCTGAAGAAGATGAGAGACTGGCGGCTGGGTAGCTTGAACGAAGTTGGTTCATGTTCTGGCGGATCTTCATCCCATTAGGAGACTGTAACTGGGTTTGTGCGCTAGCATTTAATGAAACTCCCTGCAGCGGAGACATTAGAGAAGAATCGAGAGATCCAAAAACATCATCAAGGTTGTTGGGTTTCAAATCCGCAATCCTATTGCTCCAGTGAGATGGTGAGGAAAGACAAGACATCTCATCCCTTAGTTGCTGTTGCTGTTGCTGGAGTTGGCTTGAGTAACTTTCCAGCCCAAGCAATTCCATCTCCAAATTCAAATCTCGAGCACAGAAAGCAGTCTTTAGCCTACTTCCTGGGAGCTGCAAAGCTGGTGGGGTTAGGCTAACTTTGTTCTGCCACAAGCCTCCGCTCTTGGGAGATGAAGAGGCTACAGCCAAGGGAGACATTGGTGGAGTTGATGTAGCAGGCAACGGCAAAGATGATGATCCAAGGGCCAACGGACTCAGTGTTGTCATGTCCACTGCACTAGAAGTCGACCTCGGTGAAGGCATCGCTGAACCTGTAGAAGCATACACAGGGCGCAGTTCCTCAGGTTTGTGTGCAAAGAAACATACTTTTCGTGCGCAACCAGTTTCATCCTTGCAAAGCCGGGTTCGATACTGGGCAGGATGAAGCCATGACTCAAAAACACCATGTGCATATTCACAAGAATCACCCTTCTGGCATGTTCCCTTACGAAATTCAGGGCAAGGGACACAGCTGTAAGGGTACTTCTTTGGGTCTCTCCTCCTGGCATTCTCTCCTGGATGGACAAACGGGCACTCAGTCCAATCATGAGAGTATGCCCTGGAGCAAGGCTTGACCTTGAAGGAGTACATTCTAAACTCATCGGTGCCATATATTCCATTGTTTATGTCAGGCAATGTCACATCAAGAGGATACTCTTTCTTTTCAGCTCCTTCTTTTGCCAACTGAGGCATTATGATCAGTTTCTCTTCTTCATCTTCACTTAAGTTTTGGCCCTTTAGCAACAACTCAATGAACTTCTTCCGTGAATTGCACATACACTTCGATGAAGTGGAAAATAGATCACCAGGTTTATTTCCGTTGGCATCAGCACTGTTAGGATCGGCAGACGCGTCAAGCAAGAGCTTGACAATCCCCACTGCTGAAGCAGCACAGCCAGCAACAGCGCAGTGAAGGGCAGTGACCTTATCCGAGCCACACACCCTATTGACGTTGACTTTGCCAGTTTCAATAATATACTTCAAAACATGAATGCTTCCAAACATGGCAGCAATAATAAGGGGTGTCCTCTCTTCGAAACCCATCTTTTTCGACCCAATTCTTTTACCATACCAATAGGTTGCCCCATCTATATCCAAACCCTTCTGTTCAACCTCAATTTTGAATCCGGCAAGATCATCAGAAGCAGACAATTCGAGCAAAACTGAGCATTTATACAAGAGATTGTCTTTCTGGCTGTAAGATTTGTCTTCCATGATCGGATTTGAAGAGAAAGAATCACCCTTTGAACCTTTGCACATACCAAAGTCCTGCATCGTTAAAACAACCATGTTAAATATACCATAATCAAGAATTTAGACTATTGATTAATCAGACCAAGAAATAACGAAGTACAAAAAAAAAAAGCCTAAAAATACTTAGTCTTGGAAAACTATTTGCTAGTTCAGATCAGAGGAGCAAGACTAATTATTGATGACAAAGTAGACAACAATTAAACAGTTTCAAACTTTTCTGCTCAGCTTCTAATGCTTTTATCCGCGAATTTCCTCTCCAAACAAACCAAAAGAAAAACACAGGCAGAACAAAATCCACCAAAGAACAAAAAAATGACTTACTCTTCTAAGATCACTGTCACTTGCAACAATACAAAAACATGGAAAGAAAATCATTAAAGAACAGGTCAGATTAAGCAACGTCGGAAACAAAATTTCAAACTTCAACGAAACCCAGGAAACAAAAACACCCTACAGTTCTTCAAGAACCAACATAGCTGGATCATCATAAAAAATGAAACTAGAAAGTTATTTTTTTTCTGTCTTTAAGAATAACAAGAAACATACCTATGAGCGGGTAGTACTTGTAGTGGAAAGAGTAAGAGAGCTAATGAGTCTTGTTAGTTTCTATCGTTTGTTGAAGAGATGAGTGTAGAGATGAGTTCTGTTTAGCTCAAATGAGGAGGAGGTGAGCTGCTAAAAAAAGACCCAGTTGTGGGTTCTATATATGTGGGTTTTCTTCAGGAGGAAGGAGAGAGGAAAGTCGGACTTTTCTTCCGCTCACCTTCTCTCTCTCTCTCTCTCTCTCTCGAATAAAATATTATTTAATCTAAAAAAGAGATTGAGCATGGGGTTGAGTTACTAAAATACTCTTATTCGAACTTGATAATTACAAAAAATCAAAATGAGAAGACAAGAACACCCCTTGATCAAGGCAAAGCCCAATCTTTTTTAAGGGTATTGTGGTAATTTTGAGGCTAAACTAAAACAAAAACAAAAAAGTTAAAAGTACCCTTGTCCATCAGTAACTTTATTGTGCAAATAACAATATAAAAACTATAATACCCTCGTTTCTAAGAGCAATTGTGTTATGATAACAGGGGCAAAATCATCATTTTATTATTTCAAAGGACCGTAATAGATGCACAGTAAAACCAGTAGCCCTATAGTTTCTTTTAATGTTTTTTTTTTCTTTTTTCAATTTTCGCGGTCTAAGTTTTCCCGTAATGGAGCAGCAGCATTTGGAACAAGCTGGTGTTGGTAGTTGATACTGAAAAAACACATTATTACTTATTATATTTTAAAATTATTTTTAAAAAATTAATTTTTTAAAAATAATTATGTCAAGCGATGCTAGGCTTGGTAAGTTAGATTACCCTCATGCATGTCTGTATATTTATTTACCCCCATGTATTAGAAAAAAATTGACATGTTTTTAGTATTAGCAAACATCATATTATCTATTCATCCTCGTAATCTAGTCTTTGCGGTAACTAAAAAAACAAGGTCGTTTTTTTACCACAAAACTCGTTTCTAATCCATTGCAAGCTTATGAATTTTATTGAATAAAACAAAATGTAAGACACATGAAAAATCTTATAAAAAATCAATATGAAGAGAATAAATTTAATCAATATAAAAAAATCAATTAATATATTATTTTTAAAAAGTTAATTTTTAAAAAATAATTATGTCAAATGATGTTAGGCTGGTAAATTAGATTACCCTCATGCAGGCCTATATATTTATTTACCTGCCCCATGTATTAGAAAAAAAAATTGACATGTTTTTAGTACTAGCAAACATCATATTATTTATTCATCCTCGTAGTCTAGTCTTTGCGGTAACTAAAAAAACAAGGTCGTTTTTTTACCACAAAACTCGTTTCTAATCCATTGTAGGCCTAAAATACTCATAAAGTATTCTAAAAACCTTGTTAAACTAGTCAATAGGCACACAAAAAAAAAATGTAAAAAACAACTCTAAAACCTAAATCCATCTAAAAAAAACTTTTCAGGCTCATATATGATTTCTAAGTTTTTTCAATGTAAGAAAAAAAATTAATCTTAACTCCCTTCATCGTGTGTAACAATTTGAACCAAAAAATGATATAAATTCTTTATTAATGCATAAAGTATTCTAAAAACCTTGTTAAACTAGTCAATGCACACAAAAAAAAAATGTAAAAAACAACTCTAAAACCTAAATCCATCTAAAAAAAACTTTCCAGGCTCATATATGATTTCTAGGTTTTTTCAATGTAAAAAAAAAAATTAATCTTAACTTCCTTCATCGTGTGTAACAATTTGAATCAAAAAATGATATAAATTCTTTATTAATGAACATTTTTCTCTCTAAAATAAAATTCAATGACCTTGTCCAGCTAAAAAATAATTGAAAAGTAAGTAAATAAAGTTTAGTATTAAAATTAAATTTTATAAAATTCAAAAGTTTGTTTATGTAATTGCTATAAAAGATGGGGGATTCAGATGAATTATTGATATAAATTTTCAATATGTCATCTATGCTACCCGTTTATTTCACTCCAGCCCCTTTTTCTAGTTCAATCCTCCTCTTTAAAGGGAAAAAAAAAAAAGTAATTAAGCTCTAATTTAACCTTAATGGTGTAAAATAAAAGTTTGATGTTCAAATTAAAAATTCTTAATAATTACAATATTGTATTCTACGGTAAAATATAAGATAATGAACAATATTTTTTGTAATAAGTAAAACAACATATATTTTAACTTTATGCATAATAATAATAATAATGTGTTTGCTTTTTAGTTTAACTTTTTTTTTAGCCTAATGAATATTAAATTAATAATGTGCTTGCTTTTTAGTTTAACTGTTTTTTTAGCCTAATGAATATTAAATTAATGCTTTTAGATAACATAAAAGCAATTTTCATTTTTTAATTGAGAATTTCATATATCATCATATCTGAGTAGCGTCAAACAAAAGAAGAGAAAGAAGATTTATTAGGATTACACGCAGAAAAACCATCAATAAGACTTCAATGAAGTCAATAAAAAATCAAACATAATTTTTTTTAACATCTCTATATTATCCGAAAATAAGATTTAAAATTCCCACTGCATGTAAAGTAGAGATTTTTTCAATCATCCGTACAGGGACTAGGAGTCTCTTCGCTGACTATTGTCATATTAATTTCAACATGAAGATATAGCAAAACATGAAGATATAGCAAACCTCACGCAACATAATTGCAAATTTCATGCTCAAATTAATATTACTTGTATAAATATTAAAAAAATGATTTAATATGGAGGGTAATTTAATTTGTCAGATTTTAAATTTATTTTTTAATAATTATGAGTTCAAGTCTTTTTAAAATTGCTGAAAATTTATATAATGGTTAGTTTTAAGATATATATATATATATAATTAAGATAAATATATATTATTAGTTTGGATATCCATATTATTAATAATAATAATAATAAAGAAAAAGAGAATGTGATTGTATCTGCATGCCACCTCGGCAGGCTGGCAGAGGAAGGGGAAAAGAGAGACGAGGCGAGTGCGTTGAAGCAAACAATATTGGATGCGAGTGGGGTTGAGTGATGGAGCCGGGAATCAAAAAAAGTGGACCAAGGGTGACCGGTTGAAGGAAGATTCCAACTTTGGCTAGGGGCGGTCTAGTCCACTACGCATCACGCGTTTCCCTTCCACTTAGGTGGGTGACAGGATATACCTGACTCAGCCTTCCACTACGCCCATGCCTCGTGTCTCCCTCTCTCTCTCTTGTTTACAATAATAATACTAAAAAGCCATAGCACTACTCGTCTCTCCCTCTCCATTTTTAATTTCATAGTATTGATTTTGTTGTTTTAGCACATAAGAAACGGTGATGATGCTGGTTGCCCAATCCAAACGGGCTTGATTTCCAAAGTGTTCTTCTTGTACATTCGTCAATAACTTGTGCTAATAACAACAAACATTATGTTGTGATATAACCCAAGCTCCAGCTCTAAAGGTCGAATCAGTGGGTTATTATTTTTTTAATTTATGTGGGAATGTTTGATCAACTTATGCATGACTCAATTAATTTATATAAATTTTAAAATCGGTAATTAAGTAAGTTTTTAGTAATCATCAATATTAATAATCTCAGTTCTCAAACATAAAGTTACAAAAGTTACAATGAAAACAAACCCTTTAATTTTAAATTTTTATTATAATACCACCTGTTAAATGGTTGAGTCAATAAGTTACTATTATTTACAGCAGAATTGGGTTCGGCCTAACAGAAATTTTTTAGCAGCTCCATTCGTATGAGGTGCAAAAAACAATCAATTTCGCCTTAATTATTATGGTAGCTGACTAGTCTGCCCTTAAATTAAAATTAAAGCATCCAACTTCATCTTAATTATTATGGTAGCTGACTAGCCTGCCCTTAAATTAAAATTAAAGCATCTGACCATCCCGTGTGATATTTGTACCTGGATTCGTATTTGACCATTTTGTATGCAATATGGCTATAACAAGCTTAGTAAGTTACAGAAAACACAAGGCCTGTCTATTTGACGTTGAAGATATCTTTTGAGGGGTTGATATATGCCTTGTTCTCGGGGGCATGATGTGGTAGAATGACACGTATTTGGACTTGCTAACTAGGGCGTTTTTGTATTTCTTGAACTTTTTTTTTTTTTTGTTATGATCATGTTGATACAATAGCAATTTACTACTTTTATAAATATTAATATTATTTTTTAAAAACAAGCGACTAACGTTTTGCTAACTTAGGCAGCCAAATAGTGGTTTCTAGAGTAACATTCAAATTGTTTTGACGACCTTTTCAGTTTTATTTATTTATTTATTTATGTGGGGTGTCCGGACCAGCTTACGTGCACCACGATTAATCCTTACGGTCCACTAAATACCCTGCAAACCCAGTAGGCATGTAAGGCACCGCGGGGGTGACAGGCGTGCACGCCAGGACTCGAACACAGGTGCAGCGGAAGGAGACAAGCCCCTTCCACCGCTAGGCCAAGCACTAGAATGCAACCTTTTCAGTTTTTGATGGCGCTTGTTAGTAACATACATCCAATCTTGTATTAGTGACCTTTTTTTTTTATTATTCTTTTCTTTTTCATCCTCGATTTCCATGTTTAGCCATCTGTTTTTTTCATAACAACCCTTTATTTTGTTTTCCTTTTAGCTTCAATTTATATTTTTTTATTACTATATATTTTGTTAAAATAATATATATATATTTTCTTAATTTTATTTCCTTTTGTTTCTTTTATATATAAGATATGTTCTTTATTATTTTTATTGTGCTTTATTTTATTTATTATATTTTTTTAAAAAATATTTTTCTTAGGATTCCATTCTTTATCATTTTCTTATAAAATTTTATCATTATTATTTTCATTATTATGTTTTTATAATTTTATCATTTAATATTAAATCTTTTTATAGTTTTATCATTTAATATTAAATTGATTGAAAATTAAGTTTTTTAAATGATCGTGAGTTTAAAATTTTATATATTATGAATTTAAGAGATTAATCTAAATTTAGAAGATTTATTTAAATTTGATTGATTTTTTTTCAAATTAATATTATTTTTTAATATTTATTTAAATAATTTTTTTCAAATTCTAGCATCACTGGAATGTGTTTTTTTTCATAAAAAAAAAACCCAGCTCGTGGAATAGCATTGACCAAGTATGGTTTAAATCAGAACTAACGCTTAAATTATGACGAGGAAAAAAAATGTAAGATCGTATCATGCTCGTTTCTTTTGATTTTTTTTAATTCGATGAAAAAAAAAGTCCAAAGGCCAGAGACCCATGGAGAAACAATACGATCCAGGCCCTTTTAAGAATTAATTTATATTGGATTTCAATTTGCAAGTTGGGCTATTTTTACTCGAAAATCAATAACTCGGCATCTTTGCAACTTGGGATGCTCCTGAGGGGTGGAGCGGCACTAGCCAGGACAAAAAACACGAGCTGCGAAGGGCAACGGTGCTACAAGTTCCATCCCCTTTGACAGGTTTATTATTCATTTATTTTTATAAATAAAGTCACTGCATTTTACTTAACGACTCTCCCTGAGTGAATTAAATCATGAATCAATCCAAGAAATTACTCGAGTTTACTTTAGTAAAAGTCAAAACTAGTTCTAAATTTTAAACTAAAACTCGGTCTAGACAATGCTACTAGGTCAAGGTTTACCGGGTTAGGTTAAATTTAAAAATCATACCAAGCATCCACATTAGCAATATATTTTGTTTATATTGTATTGTGTTATAAGATTAATTAAATGTATTAAACTATGTTTTATTTATGATGTCGAATTTGCTGTGTTGTTTAAATTAAAATTAAAATTAAAATTAAACACATAAATTAAATAAAATATTTTGTACAAGAAATTGAACGTGTATGCATTAAGATAAATTATTCTATCCTTAAGTCTAAAATTAAAACATTACCTTATGTTTTTTCATCAAGTTCCTAAACCAGATGATTTCAAGCAGAAAAAAGGTTTTGTGCGTGACCAAGCAGATGCTAAGCTCTATAGACCAAGATCCATGGAATTGGTGGTTATGATCTTTCTTCTTGCTGGCAGTCAGATGGGATAAATATTGCTTAGCTGTAATGTTCTGTGTCTGGATCCGCGTCTTAAAACATGCATGTCAAAGGAAAGGGGAGATGCTCCAGTTTTGTTTCACGGTGTGCCCGACTAAATCTCTCTCTCACACACACAAATCTCTAGTAATTCTGATATAATCAAATCAGTTAAACTTTACCTCTCAACTAAATTATATTTATTCCATAAAGCTTGACTGAGGTTTTTCTATTAAAAAAAACAGTTTAATTTAGATCTTTTCTGCATATATCTCACTTAATTTTACAAGTTATGAAATTAACAATTATATAAATTTTTAATAATCTTGAAATTTATAAAATTTAAACTGAGAAATTTTAAAAAATAAATCTAAAAACTAATAAATTAATTTATACCTTTTTGATTAATCTAATTTAACTTTGATCAAGATGTTGGTGTGTTCGTTAAAAATGGGACATGGCAATCTAGGCTTGGGCTAATCTCTTAATTCGTTAATTTTGTTTTTATACCGGTGAGCAGTGGTAGGCTGCTGCTAAAAACGAGGCCCATTTCCCTTTGAAATCATCAACCATCATAATTTTCTCGGTCCTCGTTAAAAGTTTTAACGGTAAACTATTGATAGTTAACAAAGAAAAGAAATAGAAAAAATATATTATATTTGAATAAAAAATGATAAAAATATTTCAAAAACTTTAATATGTTACAGTTATAAATTGAACATCTTCTCGGAAAACAAGAAATTTCTTAAATTTAGGGGGTATTTAATTTTTTTTTTTTTACAATCTTGTACATCAGAATCCTCCACAGAACCAAACAGCAGCACCGCAAAACCCTTTTTATATATATATATATATATATATAATCTGGAATATCTGCACCAGCTTATACGTAAAATCTAATTTCTTGACCCGTCCTTTGCACGCGTACAAGAACTTTTTTTATCCAGGTATTCTTGCCAGCCTTTCTCCACCACCAAAAGTTTTCTAGCTCTGTCACTTGAGCATCCACCATTTCCCTCTTGGTGTGCTTTATATTTAACAAAACCCACTTATAGCGTGACCCCATCAGTTATATTTTTAGGACAGTCCGTCGTCTTTTTCATTTTTCTCAGGCCTACCCTTCACTGCTTTTGAATCTTAACACGAAAAGTTTCTAAAAAATATTGAATTCCAAGACCACCGAATCCCTGTTTTATTTTCTCCTTCAAGCTGCCACGGGTGCTAACACAAATACTGTTTCTTGGTTGGTGATCATGGAGGGCGAGAGTAGAATCGAAATCCGGGTGTGATCCATCCCTCTCTCCGTGGATTATCGGAAAATCACCAGTTTAAGGAAACATTCATGTGATCTGAAAAGCTCACTCCCACCGCTCTAATTGAATAATTAAAGAACATAAAACAATATTTCTAGTGTTTAAAAGTAAACTTTGAAAATATATGCTAGTACCTATAGTACGATGGATGGTTCTTGATTTTATTTGATTCGTCATGCGAAAGCAACTTGCCTAGTCCTCCTGCGTTTTTGGGGGTTGCGGGGGAACTCTTGCTTCATGTTAAGAACAAGTGAGCAGATGATGAGAACACGACCTGGAGACCTGACCTATGTTAAGTACGCACGGCTGCACTGCTAGTTCCATGTCCCTATCATGGAAGCCTGCGAGAACTGCAAAATATTCTGGCAGACACTATATGTCCTTAGTCAATCAGATTAAAAGGAACAGAGAAAGGAAACTACTGGCATATGTTTATCTGGATATATGAAACAACTGCTGCTGAAATCGACGAGTATCTACCTTGAATTTTATCTTGGATTCTTGAATGACAGATTATATATATTACCTACAGGCTACAAGGTTCTTAATTTATAATACCACTTAATGCTTGTAGAATTGTGATTTATATGATTTAGCAATAACGATACTCGATCGATCGTCGATTTCATCCCTCGTGCATGAGCAAGAACACTATTGAATTATAAAATCATCGGCACAACTATCTTAAATAATTCGATCAAATGCTAATTAAAAGTAAGGTACAAATTACCTTTAAGTGTTTTATTAAACGAAGCAGATAGTGTGTGCGTGTCAAAACCAGCAAGCCATGCAAAAGGAACAATAATAATCATAATAATAATGTATTAAAAATTTTAAATTTTATACAAATATATCTATATAATACAACTACATATCTTGAGTTGATTAGATTCAAGCAGGTTTTGGATTGCATATTCTATTTATTATTTATTGGATAAAATAACTATATAAAAACATATAGAAAGCAATGCAGAGAGACCATGGAGTTTAATTTGCTTTCATTTATGGTTGTAATCAACAAGTGAGGGTTGTTGGAAATGAAATGGATTGCATTGAGGAGGAATAAAATTATTGGCAATTAACCCCGAGTGAGTTGCTATTGCCTCATCAAGCACATTCTTCCAGTCACGTGCACTGTTTATACAGCTGGCGTTCCGAAGACCGCACACTGAAGTTACAACTTATCAAATGAAAGCTGAAACATGTCCTATTTTTAGATGATGGCCCTGGAAATTATAAATTAAAGCACATGACTTGCGTTGGAAATTTATGATTTTATAACGAAGGGTATTTTGGGGGGGAAAGGTACAATCTTCTTTTTAATCAGGAAAAGAAAATAAATATTCGTATAGCTTTTCCTACGAAAAAGTAAGATTTTTTTTTGTTTTGGAGGTGACATAAAGATGGTTTGCTGGGTGTGAACTGTCTGATTAAAGAGGTTGGTGGCTTGATAAGTCGACGTCTCATTTCAGCAAGCACGTGCTCTATATAAGTATAATGGCTTTTTGCACGTAGAGGATAAGTACGAGTCCACCACGGATTCACAGAATAGTTATTAAACCGGGTTGAC